>NC_052485.1:5680391-5874243 GCF_009730915.1 Dioscorea cayenensis subsp. rotundata | reverse complement strand
CGAGATATGCAAGTCGAGATTAGAATACTGATTTAAATATCAAGCGAGATATTATTCGGACGTAATTAAAAACTTACCATGTCCAACGCGTCCTTATCGTACCCGGACATGAAGAATAATGCCTGTATTCTTGTTTATCATTGTCCAGGACGACGACATGGAAGTGGCCATTCATGATTATCGGGAGGATGACAATTTGAACTTCATGCAGAGGTTCGCGCACGCATCCCGATCATAGCCATAATTGTGTCGTGATGCGTCGTCCTCGCTTTGAGCATAAAGCGCGTAAGCGGATACGGTGATGGGCGCGCTTCTTGTGAGGATATGGCTCTTTGCTCGGCGACTTTTTGTATTATGCATCTGAGCGTCCATCACATCATCGGTGACCGTCTCCTTCCCCTCAGCGCGTGTATAATGCATCGGCGTGTGGTCTCGGCGATCATTCTTCCACACGACGGTCTTTCGAGGTTAGCGATAACGAGATATAATAAGACCATATTGTAAATATTTAAATGATATTATCAATTGTTACATGATATTATATATAATTAAACGATAAGTAGAAAACTTAAATGATAACATAAAGGTATTAAACACTATTAGGTAATAGTTGAACACTATAAGAAACTCTTTAAACAATATCATAAAAACGTTACACTTACCGATCCATAGAAGCGGTTGAGGAAGATCCTCATCAACTCACTGCTCGTATTTGTTAAAACGACTCGAGGCCAACCCATTTCTTCTTCTTGAATAAAAAGCTTTTCGAGCAAAAGTGCAGTCAATTTTTGATTGGCCTTGATCATCTCTCTCGTTGCTCGGTCGGGGTCTTCATCGGCATCTTCCTTCGATGCGGGGGACGATGGCGGCGACATCAGCTAGCAAACACATCACTTACATGGTTGTTCTTGTTGTGGGATTGTGTCACGGCTTCGATCGAGGGGGGACGAGCGGCAGACATCAACCATGAGACACTTCCTTACATGGTTCTTGTTGTGGTGGGATTGTGTCCTGCTTGGCTGCGGTACTGTCGGCCACGGCAACGGATTCGACGATCTTCTCAGCCGTGGCCGTGACAACGGCATCGTTAGGAGACACGCCCTTAACTTGTTCTTGATCTTCAGGGATTGTGTCCATCTTTGATCGCATGATCTCGGCGGCCGATTCCACGGGTCGGCGATTTCATCGAGAAGAGTCGACGACCTTCTCAGCCGCGGCAACGCCAGCATCATCTCCGATGTCCTCCAGCGTCGTAGCCATGTCATCAGCGGCGGCAGACTTCGATACTGACGTCGGTACCGCCCGATGGTGTTGCTATTGTTTCATCGTCGGCCCGGCGGTGGAGAGCGAGGCGATTATTCTCCTCTTTTTCGCAAGTCTCTTCGAATGTGGCCGCCTTGAATGACCTTCCGATGATGTCATCGTCGTCCAAATTCCCGACGCCTCGTTCGTCCGGGTGCTTCGATTCTTTCGAGGGATGGCGCGGCCGATTGTGAAACGTCCTTCGAGCGCCTCCCACGGCGACAATGCGGGAAACTTCGATCGTCAATATCTGGCATGACTGCATAAGAGTTGCTGGTGACATCTTAGCCCAATGTCACCGGTGGAAAGTGCTGCGGTCGGAGGGGTTGCCATGGTCGAGGGCCCATCGTTGTCGTGGTAGGGGGTTGTTGCGATCTGCGGGGTAGGGGAGGGCTTCTCGGTCGAGGGAATGCGTCGCGGCGTGGTGGGGTGGAAGTAGGAGAACGGCGTCCGGTGCGCAGCGATAGAGGTCGCCCTCTCATCACGCCTTGAGCAAGTGGTTCGGGAGCAATGGCATCCATCCGTCGGTTGGCTCCGACAAATATTTCTTCTTCGACGTTCGCGGAACCATCTCGAGGAAACTAACATATGTAAACCAAACAATTTCAGTGAGATCATTCATTTTTAAACTATAAAAAAACTATATTTAAAGCAGTGTTTATATATTTAAACGTTATAGAATATAATTAAACGGAGAACAGAATATTTAAACCAGTATGAATAATAGTTAAACGGTAAATACTAAAGTTAAACGCTAAATAAACTGTTTAAACATTAAAGACTTATATTAAACATTGTCCATGATTTATTACCTCTTTTCCATCGAGCGATGACAAGCTCGTTTCTCACCGTCGCTTGCTTCGGTAAGTACTTTCACCGTAGTAGCGAGCATCCTTGGGATCTTACCGAAAGCGGACTTTCTTCCCCGTTCCGGTCAGCTCGTAAAACCAGGCGTTAAGCGCGACCGAGCAACCCTTAATGTACCATGTGTTGGTCTTCTTCCCGGCGCATCTATCTTGCACTCGGGCGGCCGCTTGTGGAATATCCTCCATAAGCCAGCGTGCAGTCGCCTCGCGCCCTATGCGTGATCGCCCCCATGGGTCGGTAGATCATCGGCGTAATCAGCGATCCGATTCGGAACCGAGCATGATGTATTTGGGAAGAGGGCGTCCCCGTGAGGTACACCATCGGGAGTTTGACAAAAATTATCTTCTTCTCCCCTCCGTCGAACAAGTTGCACCCGAGTGTTCTTGATGGAGTCTCTCGTGTCTCGCAGGTCTTTGATAGATACCGCCCTTGAGCGACCGACTGGTTTTCTTCTTACGAAAGACCAGCTGCGTCGCCATCGCAACGCGAGACCGAGAACGAGGGCCACATCTTGAGGTGCTGAAACTCGGCAGGCTTTCCCGATCCTCGAATTTATTGGTGCGGCCATCGCATCTTTGCAAAAGAGAATCAAGAAGGGCCTCTCTTGGTATATGGCTTCGACTCGATGAGCAGCGCAAAGCGGTGTCCTTCGAATAATCTCCCGAGTGTCGAGGGGTCATGTTAACTTTCAATTCGACTAAGGTCTCCATAGCCGGTGTCAAATAGCAACGCCCATTAACTAGGTTGACCGCCATAATCACAAGCTGCTGACAATAACAACACATTCAACATGCGGTATTGACAAAAAGTTTAAGCGGAAATATAAGGTTTTTAAAGCGGTAAACTCTCGGTTATTAAATAGAGATATAAAATGTTAAGCAGAGACCCATTTTTGTTAAGCAGAGGCGAGAATACTTAAGCAGAGACAACAAATGTTAAAGCTGTAACATCTCATTTCTTAAAGCGTCAACCTCGTTTGTAAAAAGCTGCAACCATATCAAGCGAAGCGGAAATGTACATTATAAATATTACACAAATCATAACAATCGAAAAAAACTATTTTCGATAGTGTATACATCTGAAAATGCAAAAACAAAAACCCTAGCCAGAAATCTCCTGCAGACTAACAAAACCCCGAGTAGAAATCCCCTGCGGACTTTCGATATCTTCCAACAAAAAGCAGGAGCACAAAACAAAACCGAAAAAAATCTTTCTTTGTAATGAGCAGTTAACATAAAAACCATACTCAATACCTTAGATTGCAAAGTCGATGAAATGCCAACTAGTTGCGCGGGGGACTTCTCCTTGAGATACCCGTGGAAAGGGAAAAGGCGATGAAATGCCAATTCACGGGAGGCTTCTCCGGTAGAGACAACTCGGAGGCGAGCTGGAAATGGAAAAGGCGAAGGCGTGAGTTGAGAAAAAGCGATTAAAGCGGCTCCGATAAATTCGTCTCTCGGGGTTACCCTACGGAAAAACCCCCACTTCCTCTCAAATCGCCGAGATAGGGTGCAGCCCACGACTCCCCATGCAAGGGCATTTTCGTCCAAAAAAATTTGAAACTCACTCCGTTCACATCCGTTCTAGGGGTTTGGGGGTTTGAAAAACATAGACTTTTAAAAAGGAGGGGGTTTTTGGGGATTGCAAAACTAACGGGGTGTTTTTGGCAATTTTACAAACTTAAAGGGTTTTTTTGGCAATTTCCACTTCTTTTTTTCATATTTTCATTATAGTTAAATACTATAAAATTCTATTTGCATGTAAATTAATTAAAATATATCTTAATTGGAATAATTGTGGTTAATTATCAGATATCAATGTATCATTAATTAAAATATATCTCCAAAAAGAAATTAACTATGATTGAGGTTATTGGTTGAAACATTTGACCAATAAATAGGTCCTTTTCAAAGAATAAACAAAGATTAAATTATATGACTAAATGTTATCATTTGGTCAAATTAAGATTATGATTTCATCATCATATAATAATAAGTATGAATTTGAAGAATTGTACCAAAAATTTTTATTTGTCACCCACCCATTTAAATATGGCTGAATATAACTTATATATAAAATAGGTAACTTGATATCACCCATCTCTCTTTCTAATACTACATCGTTTTACAATCATTCTTTGATAAAAACCCAAAAGTAGATCTTGCAGGGTTTTCTTTCTTCTTGTGTTTTTGGTAACTTCTTTAATGGTCTTTTGCAAAGTAAAAATTACAAAAAATAAAAATAAGGCCTCCTTAGTTTTTACTTTTTATTCAAGAACCTTTGTTTAGCAATGCATTAATAAATCCATATAAACAAGACAAATATCACAATCTAGCAAACAAATTGGCCTCTGCTCTAGAATCAAAGATGGCCTAGCTAGGACTAACTCCAAAATATTGAAATCAGAGTATCACAATCATCATCATCACACAAAGTAATTGAAAACCATTTTAAAACTCAAGGGTTCCTGCAATAATATTTTCTTGCAATCATTTACAACCACCAAAAGCAAATATAAATATACCACACAATAAAGAAAAGCATAACAAGTAATAGATACAAATATGGAGGCCGCCATTCATGTATAGAATTTAATTCTGGTTATAGCCAACATAATTCTTCTCATGTTCTAAACAAAGATTCAAAAACAAATTATGAAGACAACCATGGAAGAAGCTCACATAACACACATGGGAAAAGACATTCAAAACAAAGATTCAAAAGTAAAAGATTACATGGTTGCCAAACATCAATATTGCAGCAAGGAAACATGGATTCATGAGACACTAACTCAAGTTGCTAAAAACTCAAACATAACGTAGAAAGCATTCACGAAAAGACAAATCCTATGATAGAATGGTGAATTGCTCTCTTAACTAAAGTTCAAAAACAAATTATGAAGACAAGCATGGAAGAAGCTCAACGTTTCTTTGAGACACCAACGGTCTTTCCCCTTCTGCCGGTGGTCTTGGTGTGCTGACCCCGGACACGAAGACCCCAGTAGTGTCGCAGACCACGGTGATTCCTACAATAGAACAATATTTCACATTCTTTTAGTTACAAGTGATGGCCTAGAAATGTAAATGCTTCAATTAAATTAAGCAGTTGCTTGTTACTCAACAACCAAGGAAGGAATAGCATCAACTATTTACCAAAAGAATAAAAGGTCAAGAGAACATTTTGATAAAACCCACCCATGAAAACGGCTTAAAAGATCACAAGCAAACAAATACACACAAGAGGAGCTGGATTTTGAAAACTCATATTGCACTCCAAATTCAACAAAGGGGCACAAGTGAGTCATGCTGCCCTCATCCCAACATTTGTATTTTGAACATCAATGAACTTAAAATATTCAAAATTTAAACTTCCAGCATTTAAAGCCCTCAAGGAACAAAAGTATCATTGAAACTCAAAAATAAATTACCATCTTTGATCAAAAGAACAAAAAAAAGAAAAAAACACGCAACTTGTAAATCTACAAATTTCCAAAACCCACAATAACATCTACTTCACATATCTAAAATTTTATAATGATCAATGAGTAAAACAGGCATTCTAAAGCAAAAGGCATGAAAGTACACATGCCATATAAGAAGTTGTCATACAATACATACAAAATCACCACAAGAAGAAGCAGATTAGAAATATAATCATCTTGAGGTTTTTATCAAGTATACGTCTTCCAAAACTGAGAGACTGAAAGCCCCAATTCATATAAACTACTAAAGATTTTTATGAGTTCAACCCAAATACTTTTAGAAAAACCATCAATTTGAGTAGCATTAACAGTTCAAACAATTAAACTAAAGCGATATCATATCAAACATACAATAAGATCAGAATCAAATTATGACACATAAATTCAAAGATAGATACCGAAAGAAACAAAAATTACAAACCTGATCTTCTTCAACCGCTCAAGATCATCCCTCAGCTTCATGTCCAGAGCATTGGAAACCACCTGAGAGTACCTGCCATCCTTGTAATCCTTCTTCCTGTTCAGAAACCAATCCGGGATCTTGAACTGGCGAGGATTAGCAACAACTGTCATGATATTCTCAAGTTCCGCCGCAGAAAGCTCACCAGCCCTAAAAATTTCCAATAAAAATTTGATCTTTCAACATCTCAAAGCACCACAACCAATCCAAAATCAAGATCCCACACAATTTATCCAACAAAAAAAGAACCCTAAAAACTAAAACAATAGCAACAAAACGAACCTCTTGTTCATATCGACATCGGCCTTCTTGCAACAAATATTCGCAAATCGGCGACCAATACCCTTGATCGATGTCAACGCGAACATGATCTTCTGCTTCCCATCAACGTTGGTGTTCAGAACACGCAAAATGTGCTGGAAATCTTCGTTCGCGACCAGAGACTGCAAGATCACAGATCAAAACCATTAAAGAACCATTAGAGAGATCAAGGAGAACAAGAAGACGATCTGGAAGCTCAGATATTACCATGGCGGCGGATTAGGGTTCTCTAGCCCAAGCTCTCGCACTCGCTGAGCCGTGTCACTGAACTCAGAGAAACCCTAGATATATTAGAATGATGATATTTATAGATAAACCCTTGGTTTATCTATTAATGCCGAAAACACCCTGTGATTTCATTATTACTAATAAGTCCTTTGATTTTTATTTTTTCCATAGGGAAAAAAGAAAGTTTAGAAAATTAGTTCTAGATAGTAAATAGTTGAGAATGAAAAATAAAATTAATTGGTTTGTTTAAATTATGGTGAAGTAAAATAATTCTTAATTTTTTTTTTACTTTATATGATGAATTTAATGAATGCTTTGGTAATTTATACAGTGTAAATAATTATGTTATTTGGTTCACTCTTATTCATTTAATTGATAGATAAACTAAATATTAGTCAAAATTTTGAACTCCATTATATATGTTTATATACCATATATATATATATATGCTTATATACTGTATATATATATATATATAGTGACATATACAAGCATACTTTTTTTTTATTGTGAACAAACTATATATATTAGAGACAACCACATGTGTGTAGTGTAATCACAAACTTAACAACACATGTGTGATCATCCTGTGTGAGTTACGTTTTAAACTCATCTTAACAAGACACGAATATTTTATACAAAAAATCTAATATCAATATATATATATATATATATATATATATATCTATATTTTGGCAATGTATACAAACCACCGTATATATAAACCCTAAAATTTCAGTCATGTTTTGGAAGAAAATCAAACTCTCTATCACACTATCGCTCACTAATTGTATTATTGTAATAATAGCATGACATATACACTAACAATTGTATGTTCAGTATAATGGTATATTTTGATAAAATAAATTATCTATGTTTATAAAGCAGCAACAATTTAAAGGATATACCAATCCTATACTAAGACAATTGATGCTTTTTTCTTCTTCAAAGCCGAAGGTCAAAAGAACAGGCCAAGAACGAAATGACTATTGGTTTGTGGCTGCTCACATTTATACAAAATAATATTATAGTTTAAAGGGCATAATTACCGGTTTTCTTTTAAGAAAGGTTATATAGCATGTAAAACCAAATTTTATTAGAAAGAGCTAAATTATTGTTATCATTATTACCATTTCAATAAAAATTACCTTAACGCTTTAAGTATTAAAACTTTAAAAATTCCTTTAATTACAAGAACTACTGTTGCAAACTTTTATAGTCAATTTCTTAATTATTCTTACTCAAGTTTGGCTTTAATTACATCCTTAATTCGATTTGTCATTTATTCCATCAAACCAGATACTAAACCTAACAATCAAATTTTCCATAGCAAAACATCACAATCTAAATATAATTCAAATGACTTCCAATAATAAATGATCAAACATCTACCACTAATACCAAAAATCAATCAATAATCATCTCTATAACAAGCTCAAACCCCTAATTATGTTGAACAAGAGCTTAACTATTACCACCTGTCTTCAGGAGTACCTAATTCCAAGCACAACAAAAACAATTCAACCATTTCCTTTGATCTACTAAGTCAAGAAGCACACAAATTAAAATTTTGCTAGTCTGTGTCAAGAGCATTCATTCATAGAAATCAGGCAAAAATCTAATTAAAAGATTTAATGCTTAACTTTTAACTAATGCAAGAACATTATTGAACACATTGTTTTTATTCTGAAACAAGTCATACAAACACATTCAAAGCAATCCCAAAGATAGACAAGCCAATGTCTGGCAAGACCATGCAGATTCATCGATCTCTCAAGGCTCAACAATCATGGTCTCTGCTTCCTTCCTGATTGACTGGAAGAGCACAGAGGAAAGATAACGCTCTCCGAAACTAGGAAAAACCACCTGCATCCATAGAAGACATTGACTTAGAAACAGTATCAAGGACCCCAGATAATTATATTGTAGCTCGCCTTCATGAAAGACTTTCTCTTGATCCTCTCATGGCTATGCGAAACAGTTGAACAATGAAAATAGATGGCGAGCCAGGCCTGACGATTGATTAAGGAGGTGTTCTTCTGCTCGGTAAAAGCTTGAGCTTGAAATTAATTACAAGCCAAGATTGGCTTGAGCTTAAATTATTATATTTGTAATATAAAATATTTCATTTGAGTCATATAATCCTAATTATGAAATGTAAAATTTGGTTATATTGAAAATACAATATAGCTTATATTGTTTAGTGCATAGAACAATTTAATTTCAAGCTTTCAAGGCAAATTCAAGCTCTTAACGAAACCGAGCTAGGTTCCCGCTTTTGAAAGAGCTAAGAACAAATATATCTCAAGCTAATTTTGAGCACAAGCTGAGCCTGGCTTGTTTATAATCCTAATCTTACACTGCTGCCATGGGGGATAAAGAAAGTTCTTCAGATTTTATGAATAGTTCCCAACGAAAGTAGCAAAAGTTAAATATGGTAACCATATGTAAACTCAAAATCAACATTATCGGGTGAGATTCTCAAAGTACTTTTGAAAGCATTCACCAAGGGAAGGGATTTGTGTTGGTCAAGGTCTGAAACAAAAGGAGACTACCAAGAAATGATTTACCTCTTTTCAGATCTTTGGACCACCACAATAGTGAATAATTTTGGAGCAATAGAACTAGGGGCTGCACTTTCTATACTCCACATATGGGACAGGAAATTAAATAACTGGATTCTTTATAAGTCTTCACAGGACTAAAAAAGTTCAATGCTAACAGCAACAAAGAAGCGAGCACTGCATTTAACGACTATGTACGCTCTGGAAGAATAAGGATTGATTATCAGCAAAACATTAGCTGCCTATGTTTCACAAGTGAAGTTTTGCAAAGATATGCAATGCAATATTCATCTTGAAGGACATAGATTTTCTCAGCAATTTACTTATTTTCAGAGAACTTTCAGGATAGGAAAATTAAGATGCCAAAATAATCTCTAAAGGAATAGAAAAGGTAGATGCTTACAACAATGAGTTTCCCCTCCATTTCTGGTCTCTGGGCAAGCCTAATAGCAGCAGCAGCAGCAGCCCCAGATGAAATACCAACCTACAAAATATGTTCTACTTAGCTTCACAAACAAGAGACAAATGGCTCATCACAAGACAACATACAAACTATTACAGTACACTAAAAAGAAGAGAGCATTGACAAACTCACCAACAACCCTTCCTTCAGGGCAAGAATTTTTGCTGTCTCAATAGCTTCATCACTTGAAACCTTGCCAAGTCACCAACACAAAAATTTAGCTGTTTTGAATAATAAGATGCAAACAAATCTAGAGTAAAAGAAGTCAGAAAAAATAAATTCCACAAACTAAATCAAAATCAAGAAACAGCAAGTCGGTGGCAACATTTTTTATACATCCTCTAGCTGTCTACAAGTCAGCCCAACCCCTCTAAACTCAATGAATTAACCTCATTTTCACGTGCTTGCTAGGTTATAGGAAAATTCAACTTGTAAACTGAAGGAACTGTGGTAATGCGGATAAACAAATAAAATAATAAATAAATCCAAAACAATGTATTGTTGCATTAATGACCATATTTGTTCTTTTTATATACTTAATATTTTATGTAAGCTCACACACAAAATAAATAGTCTTATATTGCATAGAAACAATATATGCCTTCCTGAACTGATGTATTAGCCTTCCATCAGACCATGTCAAAAATTTGTCAAAGCAAATAAACCATTTCAAATTGCAAAATAAAATCATGAATGCGCACAACGTTGCCAAATGAGAATTTTGATGGCTTACCTGGACAACTTCATCAATAATATCAACATCCAAAACTCCAGGAACAAAGCCAGCCCCAATCCCCTGGATCTTGTGTGGGCCTAGAAAGCACGTATTTGGTCAAATCAAATCAAGAAAATATTGTCTAAAAATTAGTTTCCATTCCTCCAGACAGAAGGATTTATAATCTAATCTCTTTATATAAGTACAGAACGACCACCATGGGAAACATCGGAAAAAAAGGGGAACAGCTTACTGTACAAAAGTTATGGTGCAAATCAAATCCAGTTTAAACTGACGAATAAGATCTAGAAATAGCTGAAATTATTAATTGGGGGGCAATTTCTATTGGCAGCAATCAGCATAGTAATACCAAACTTGACAAACAAGTATGACATTTTTACTAGAAAAGTCAAAATTCCATTTTATCGAAATAATTCAATGGAAAATAGATAACACAATAAATAGAAAGATAAAACACACCAGGTTTTCCTCCGGATAGAATTGCACTTTCAGTTGGCTCCACACCATAGAGCTTGATTAAAAGAGAGAAAAAAAATTAGTGGAATATGTCCAGGTCAAGAAAATTGGATTTTACCTCATGAAATCCACTAGATCAATGTCTGCTCTAATTAAAAATCAATGAGGACTCTACATGGCAGCTATCAAAACAAACCTTAATATTTGGATTTTGCTCTTTGAGATACTTCCCACTTCCAGTGATTGTGCCTCCGGTCCCAATACCAGAAACAAGACCATCAATCTTACCACCGGTTGCTTTCCAGATCTCAGGCCCAGTTGTCTCGTAGTGAATCTACAGATCCATACAAATAATATCAATGAAACTATTCAAGAAAAATAAAAGCACAGTTCTTAACAACAATGTAATACCTTTGGGTTGGCAGGATTTTCAAATTGCTGAAGAATGTATGAATGGGGTGTTTTTGCTGCCAACTCCTCAGCCTTTGCAACAGCACCTTTCATGCCTGAAGCTGGATCAGTAAGAACCAACTCAGCACCAAATGCTTTCAGAATGATCCTTCTCTCAAGGGTCATAGAGGCTGGCATTGTGAGAACAAGTTTGTAACCCTTTGCAGCCGCCATGAAGGCCAGACCAATGCCAGTGTTACCACTAGTGGGCTCAATCAGGACACTCTTAACAATTCATAACACCAAAGAAAAGGAAACTGTCAGCTAAACATTCCAGCTATGAAAATAGACATGGACTTAGAAGAAATCAGTACTGAAAGTAAAGATTCAGCAAACAATCTAAATATGCTCAGGGCCAATCTAGTTACATAAAGACAGCTTTATCATAACGGCTGGTCTATAGAATTTGAGATAAACCCAGCCATATATTACCGCCTTAAGAAAAGTGACATGAACATTAGCAAATAAAATTCCTTTGCTAAAATCCTCCTGACACTTTGAAATTCACAGATGTATGGGCCAACATAGGCACTTGAAACCATGATCTTGATTGATATATTAAGCAATTAGAATGACTTTTCCACCAATGATCAATGATGAAAATGATGTTTACACAAATAACTAGCAGTCAGCACATACCAAATCTCTAGTATATGCTAATTTTGAAACTCAAATGAAAAGAGCTATCAAGTTTGTCATCCAAACATGCTATAGCTAAGAATATTATGAACAAAGGCAGATCATTCATGGACATCATGCTAAACACCCAAATTAGTCGCATTAGGTACAAAAAACAACCTTACATGCTTAGAGAAAAAAAATGAGTGTGCAAAACCAAAGTCTAACACTCTTCCTTCAATTATTATCTTCTAAAGAAAAGGTCAGAATTTGACTAGTCATTTTCAAGTCCTAAAGTTGCTAACCTTGCCAGGTGTGATAAGGCCCTTCTCCTCAGCATCAGTAATCATACTATATCCAATCCTGGTAAACAAAACATGCCGAAATCAATCAAATGTCTCCGAGCTACAACAAATCATACACAAGTTGTGATTTTTTCTCGGTAAAAAAACAAAAAGAAGGGATAAAAAGCCATTGCCTGTCCTTAACACTGGAGCAAGGCTCCATCGTCTCCAGCTTAGCAGCAATTCTAGCTCGGCAGCCAGTCACAATATTGTTTAGATACACCAACGGTGTATTCCCAATCAACTACCCATTCCAAACATGAAAAAATACTCAAAATTCAACTCCAAAACAACTCTTCACAGAAAAATTCATTGATTCAATAAATATTCTCAAAAAAATAAAAAAATAAAAAAACTCACCTCAGTGACATCCTTGGCGATCGAAGCACCAGCTTCCCCCATTTCTTCCGATTAACTGCAAATTCACCAACAAAAAAAAATACAACCACTTAAAATCCCAAAAAAATAAAGAAAAAAACGCATCAAACAAATCGAATTAGGGAGAAAGACGCCCATAAAACCAAATGTTATACCTATAAAAATCGCAGAAAAAAATCCAAGATAAACATAGATGAAACAGCATGAAACACTTGGGATCAGAACCAAAAACATCAAAAGAACCGAAGATCTCACCCAAGAGATAAAAGAAATCAAGGCGACGAGATGAAGAGAGACGATGAGGAGGAAGACCCTCAGCAAAGTCTCTCTTATAAATATATCTAAAGTCGAGCCCACGAGAAAAGGAATAAGAAAGAAAGATCCAAAAGTCATCGGGGGAATCCACAGAGCCGTCCGATCGAAACACTGAAGAGCCGGGTTGAATTTAACCGTTATTACGTTCTTGATTCACTTGGCTTGTCTTACAAGTTATTAGGATTTTTTTTTTTCTTTTAATAAATAAAGAATTTAGATTTCTTTTTATTTGGGTTTTTATTAGGTTAATTAATATCAATATTAAGTGAAATAATGATATGGATATTAGAATTTAGTGTTTTTTTTAACCTTTTTTGGTTCACAGTTTTTTTTTTTTGGGCTATTTATTGCTGTTGTTTTAATTTTTTGTAGGATTAAAGTCATTTTTTAAATTTTTTCAGATTAATTTAAATAAGAAATTTTTACTGATTTTGTTGTAATGGAAACAAATTAAAAAAAATGTAATGCTCATGGATATAAATAATTATTTTAATATATAAAAATATAAAAATATAGCACCAAAACTGATTTATACGTACAGGTTGCATATATTCTTCCAAGAAAATTCATATTTATTTTTAAACATCCACAGAAAATATGTTTATAGATATACTCCATTTGTATTTACGTATATATACATACATATTAATGTTTTAAATGTTTTTGTTATATTAAAAGTGTAAATATTATTTTATACATATAATTATGAGTTGATTTTTCAAGGGTGTATATGTAAAAATCATGATTGTTCAATAGTAAACAGTTTAGTCTTACAAAGAAATAATCAAATGAATTCAATTTTGTAGTGGTTACTATAGAAAGAAGTTTTGGTTCATCATCACCCATTAGATTGCCTCAATTTAATGATTTCTAAAATAAAAAGCAATAATATTTTAATGTAATTACTAACCGATCTATATATTATATGATTAAAAAAAAAAATTTATAAACCTATAATTAAGAATGAGCCATGTCTCAATTTTGTGGTAACTACTACGAAACCGAATCCACTAAATTATTTTTCTAATCGTCTTACATTAAAAAGAGTATGGCTAATTGGTGGGACCGATTTTTTTTTTTTTTTAAGGTATGGGTCTCACCTTTGTTTGTGTATAACAGGTCCCCCCTTCAAGTTTTCAACATTTCGTACTTTCAAATCTCGTCCTCATCCGCATGCACGACCAACCCATAAATAGACAAGCATCAAATTGCACTTTGATTTCATAGCAATAAATTACAATTGAACACTTCATCCTATAACTAATTACAACATAACTTCTATTTAATTTTTTTCTAATATAATTTCCAAATATAAACAATATAAGTTTTTCTAGCAAAGGACCATTTGGAGAATGTCAAACATATATAAATATATTTTCAAAAAAAATTATTTATTGAGTTTTTCAACATCTTATACTTGTCTTTAATCAGTCAAATAAACTTATCAATCAAATCATAATCATCATTTAGTATGTGTGATGTTGCTTTGGAAGTTATTTCAAAAATGTTGCTTTGAAAGTGGATTGATTAAAATTGGGATTTGATCTTGTGCTCAATACATAAAATATAAGATCTTGGTGGTGTTCGCAAGGTAATGAGATGTATAAATCTATAAAATATTAAGCATCGATTACACAAGACTTGTTATTTTCATACAATATATATTAATTAATATGTCCATCACGCTTGATATATTCCTATGAACATTAAAGAATTATATTAGGAATGCATAATAATTGCATGGTTTACATCTAAGCTTCTTGTTTAATTAGCTGTAACATTTAGATATATTATATAACACTAAAATATCACAAGGTAAAAATCTTTTGCTCTGTATCAAATTTTTACAATTTTGAGGGGTTGAGACAATATTGTATATTGATATAAATAAAAATTCTAACGTTATGCTTAAATGAATACCTTACAATTGAAATTAGAAATTGTTGACAAACCTTGATTTTGAAAAATCTCACAAATATTTATTATACAAGTAAATAAGTGTAATTAAAAAAAATTAAATATTAACGCTATATTTAATATAATTTTTTTTAAATGTAATAAAAAAAATTTAAATTTGTTTTTAGAAATACTCCAGGATAAGCTTATAAATCTACCTTAATATTATATAGATTAGAGTCTGGGTGTTTTTAACTTTTATTTATAAGTTGCTATTAAAGAGGATAAAAATTAATATCACTTTAGATAAGTGACTTGTTTTAGTAAAAACAAAGGCCCAATGAAATTGCAACAAAAATTTTACTTATTTTTATTAAATAATCAATAATTTAATAAAAAATTAAGAAAAAAATATAGTGTCATAAGGGACCGATACCGACTAAGAAAGGAAACATTCAAATTTTAGGTAATTACTTGTATATCAACTCATAAATCAATATGAATAAAATAGAAGCATTAATTGTCTTAATTTTAATAATTGAAAATTTTGATATGATTATATAGTTTTAATTTTTTTTTTTCTTTCATTTATAGTGAATGGTTATACTTTTCTAGGGTGTTGATATCGCATGAGACTTGACTTTAGAAACAAACAAACAAAAATATTAAATCAAGAGTTTCTATTGAGAAAGATGTTAGTAAACATTCAAAATTAGTTGTTTGTTATCAGTGGCGGAACTAGGGTCAAAACCAGTGGGTGCTAACTTTAATTTTAAAAAAATTATATTACTTCAAACTTAAAATTATAATAATTAATATTTCAAAAAATATACCATGATTATATCACTATGGGATAAGAGTTTAATTATTCCGTCAAATCCAATCTGGTTTCAATTTAAATATGAAATATTTTTATATTAATTCAAACTAAATAATAATAATAATAATAAATTTTTTAAAAAATATAAAATATATATACAGCTAACAACTATCATTACTAAGTAAAAGTTGAATCATTCGACCAAATACAATCTAGTTTTAACTAGTTCAATAATAAGACTCGTAAGATTACGACATTCAACAAAATCAAAACTGATTATAAAATTGTTTTTTAAAATTTGAAGATTTTATATAAAAAAATTATTAGAGTAAATTTTTAATTGGGTGAAGTAGCTTGTTACTATAGAATCTAAAAAATAAGTCCATGATATCCAAGATTATATTAAATATAAACATATAAATATGTTCATATTAATTAGAAATATAAATATAATATATATATATAAGTATATATGTGATATATGTGTGTGTGTATATATATATATATATATTGTACAAGATGGGGCCAAGGGGTGCTTGAGCACCCCCTTGACCCCCCTCCTTACGCCCCTGTTTGGAGTTACTATTTTATTTTATTTTATATTTTTTATGAAACAAAAATATTAAATCCAGAGTTTCTATTTGAGAAAGATGTTAGGAAACATTCAAATTAGTAGTTTGTTATAATTACATTTGTTTTGGTTTCTTGTGAAAAGAGACTTCATGGAATATTATCATGTCATTGTTTTTATTGTTATTATCTTTTAACCTTCCACAGTGGGGTAAGCCCTACTGGAACAACAGTCTTTTAATTGTTAATATTTAAAAATAAGAGTATCTTGTAAACACAATTTGAAAATACATTATCATGGGAATAAGAATTTTTTTTTTTTTTTTTACTTTTAAACTCTTGTAAAATAGATAATTATTAATATAATCTCATAAAAATTATATTGGTTTATAATCACTCCTTAAAAGATATTTTTATTTGCTTATATTTTTTAAAGTCAAAAATCAATTTGTAATCTTTATGAAAATATAGATTTATTTTTGTTTTTTTTTCTCAAAATGATTGAAGAAAATAATAATATTTTGGTTTTTTTTATAAAAATTTTGTTGACTTTTGGTCCAAGGCTAAATAAGTAATTTTTTGTAAGTAAATATCTGTTTTATAGGAGCATACAATTAATTTTTTATATGTTTGTGGGGGCATGTAGGGGGGACAAAGAGATTTTTTTTAATTGGGTTTTTTTGACAATAACTCTTTGTTCCCTAATCTAGAAATGGTCATACTTTGTTATGTATTTTTTGGAAGCTTATCTCATGTTATTTGCATCAAAAACAACACTTCATGCAGGTTCATGAATAGATATTTCAGAAATAACACAAGCATGAATAGATATTTCAGAAATAACACAAGTTATAGTCTACAAGTTTTGATTGACAAGTACATGCAAATCTATTCCCACCAATAAATGTTTATGGACTTCAAGTCTATTGAATAATGATGTTGAAAATGCCAACCAAGTGCCTTGATTTTCATTGGACCACAAAAATGGAACATTTCCAAGTCCATCATATTTAATTATTAAAGTTTATACCAGTTTTTTTTTATTGCCATATGTAGCTCACAAAAATGGAACATTTCCAAATCCAACTTATTAATGATGCAGCTCACATCATTTAATCATGTGAATTGTTCTCGGGTGTTTTACAATTTCCTCAAGGGCAAATAGGGCATGAGCAATTTATAATTCAATTATCTATAGTAATCTAATCCCATGTTTGGGCAACCAACTATTAGAACGGTAATGGCACTGTAGATAATCCAATTATCTACAGTTAAGGAGTTGTATTACCCCCAAAATTGGGAGGAATGTGGAGTAATGAATAGTTTTCATGATGAAATGACATTTTACCCCTAATTAGATTTAATTAAATATATTAGTAATTTAAATAATTAATTATAATAATTAAAATAAATAATACTTAACAAAATGGACTAATTTAAGTATTTAGTTAGAATAATTAAAAAATTATAAGTAATATGAATTATGTAATATAGTCATTAAAGTGAAATGACGTTTTTGCCCTTAATGGATATCTAATCAAATAAAATAATTAATTTACGTATTTAATTAGTATAATTAAAGTGAAATGACACTTTTACCCTTGAGACATATTTAATTAAGTAAAAATTATTAAATAATTATAATAATCATGAAAGAGATATTGGTAATAATGATGAAAGAGATATTTAATTTAAATATTTAATCATAATAATTATTTTTAACAATGATATTGAAATATTTTATAAATAAAAAAATTATCATTGAATATTATTCATTATTATATATATATTATTTATTTGTATTAAGGGCATTAAGGTAATTTTGTCACATTTTTAAATTTTACATCTTTTCATTCCCTATGACACTACTTCCAACCAAACACAATTTTTATTCACAATCCTATTTCTACAGTTTTATTCTCTTTCCCTTTCCCATTCCCATTCACATTCCCATTTCATGAACCAAACGCCATATAAGAGTTGTGGGGTGTGTAGTTCACTTTCATAGAAAAAAAAAAAATTGGTAGAATACCTTATTTAATCTATATAATATATTTCTCTTTATTATAATTTTTCCTCAAAAGGTCATTTTATCTAAAAATGTCATGTCAGCATGACAAAATAGGACGGATGCCAGGGTGAGGGACTTGATTTATCACATCTGAATAATAAAGGGATTTTTTGAGGACAAATTATACTCGAGGGACTAAAGGGAAAGTCGAATATATTATAGGGACTAAATAGAATATTCTAAAATTTTTTTGAAAATGGTAAACTCATGTCACATAAAACTCTTGTTTTTAAAAATCCTTAAATATGAGTATACAAATTTATTTTTCTGAGTTACTTTGTTATTTATCATGGAGATTGTTTAATTAAATGAGCTATTCAACAAGTATTCTGGTCAAGTTTTTGTTCACTCATTCATATTTGATGGATTAAGACAATATGAGTAAATATTTCAAAATCCATTTGCATGTATATATATACATAAAAATTTGTATTTTTTTATAAAATAAATTACAAGGTTGGTTAGTTAAAATGGGGCCTTAAGCAAAATAATATATATATTTTTAATTATTTTTATTAAATAATAAATTATATAATAAAAATTATGCACATTAAATCTGATGATTAGATAAAATGAATGTAATTTAATATATAGGGTACAAATCTTAAGAGGGTACCAAACTATGGCTAAATATCAAAATGGATGCCACACTTCAATTCATATCTTTTTAAATACCACACTTTAATTTCGTTTTGACGGGAGGATTAGGGGTGAGCAAAAAAATCCGGATCCGATGATCCGATCTTTTATTCGATTTTTTAACCCAAATTTTTTGGATATCCGATCCAAATTTTTTAAATGAAAACCAAGTCGGATCCGGATCGGGAGAAATTAAAAATCGGGTATGTGAATCCAATCCGGTTTTTACTTTTTATATTCTTATATATGGATATATAATAATTTTAAATTTTATATGGTCTAAAAAGTAAAAAAAAATTAAAATTAAAATCCCTCATCATATATATATATATATATATATATATATATATATATATATATATATATATATATATATATATATATATATATATATTATAATAAATTTAAATTCTTGGGGAGTTAAAAAGTAAAAATCCAAATCCCTACCTCGGGCCATCACCCTGCCTATTCTCAGTAGCCTCCATCCAAATCTTTTCTATCTCTAGCAACCAATGATCTTGATGCTTCTGGAGATATTTGATTTTTTTTTTTTTATCTAATGCCTAAAATTGATAAAGCTCTTTATTTGTTATGACTTTTGTTGTGTGGAGAAATAATATAAGAGTTTAATGTCTTTTATAAGTTATAAATTTTTCATATTTGTTTTTTTATGTAATGTTATATAAAACAAATTTAGTAGATAAAACTTAAATTTGGATCCAGATATCCGATTCGGTTCTAACCGGGTACCTAATTTTCGATACCCGATTTAAATCGGATCAGATACGTGTCAAGTTTTTGCGGATCCCAAAAACCAGGTAAAAATCAGATCAAGTACTTGGTTTTACTCACCCCTAATAAGAGGTGCATAGTTTGTTTCTGAAATAAAAATAAATAAAGAAAAATAGATAAAGAAGAGAGTACCTTTAATAGAATAGAAAGCGTTGTATCACAGAGGAGAAGATGTGATGTGAGATGAGGGAGGAGAAACAAATGTCCTTATCTTTTCAGACGAGTAGAATTAAATTAAGATAGTAATGCTTGAACCTATTGTTATATAACATATAGAGATTGCACCCCCAAATAAAATTACAAGAGGCTAGAAATAAAAACAAAACTTTGTGCAGCATTAGCTGTTGTGATCTTTCTGGTCTTCTTGCTGAACAATTGCATGTTGAGCCTTTGCCAAAAAAGGCAAGTTTATTCAATTAAATATTATCGCTGACCTTTACCACGGCCTCTTCCTCGGCATCTACCTCCATCTCCATATTTTACCTTAGCAAAGAACTCTGAAGCAAAATAGAAACAATCAATTTTCTGACCACAAATTTAAGATTGTTGTTATATATCATATGTCAGTGATCTGATTTTGTAGTGAATTTTAGAAAGGTTATAAATATGCAATGCTAGGTGTAGCTTCACAAGGAAAGAATACATGATGTGATTGTCTGTTTGTTTATATTGAAGCAAATCAGCAACAAAAGATGCAAATTAAAGAGAAAACTTCCAATCTTTTAAAAAAGCAAGGTATTAGTCCCATCGTGAAAAGGAGCTATAAAATAGTCTATAAACATTTCATTGAAGACCCCAATTCAATTCACACCTAATAAAACCATTTGTAAGCCAATAGGTTTGTTGGATGAAAATCCCCAATTAATCTACCATGATGAACAATATGGTTATCTTTAAGATACAAGAAGCATACAAAGTACTACACTAGATTAATCAATATAGAAGAAAACAACCTTGGAATCCGTAAGCTGCGGTGACTTCCATATTTTGCCTGTAGGCATACTGAACGATCAGAGCATAGAAAAGTAATTTTGAAATAATCATCAGACAACACCTGAGGAAATTTTTACACCATCATTACTCTAAAAAGAACATTCAGAAGTTCACTTCAATGAACAATGTGAACTTCTCTTAAAGACATATTTTCCAAGCACAAGAATAAATCTAGAAGGCATGTCCATGAAACCAAATAACAATGGCAGCAAAAGCAATACCATGGAAAAAGACACCCCTTTCAAAATGTAACATATGAAAAGTTTTAGTTAAGTTTTCCAAAGATATTTATGAAAACAAACCTCCCAGATACCATAATAGAAAGTTTATTTTCAAACAAAGCCATCCCAAAGAGGTCCTTTTCCTCAATTAAACCATAAAAGAAAGTTCACTTTTTTTACTGAAGTCAAAGATTCTTCAGATCATTACAAAGAAGGGTTGTCGAGTAAAAAACCAAATACTCAGTGACTCAGTGTTTGAAGCGAACATGCATTCAATTTGCAGAACTAAGCCTTTCAACGGCTTCGAACAAGGTGTCAATAATTTCTGAAACAAGGTGTCTTTCAAACTTTAGTGACAGTTCCCTCAATTCTTACACTTTAACTTGTGGAGGGTATATACCTAAATGTCAATGTCAAATGATCAAATTAAACATGAACCCTCCATAAGAATAGAGACAATGTAAGTTCATCATACAGCGGTTTGTACACATTATGCAACTTAGCACATTAATCTGTGATGCCGGCATCAACTTGTAAGCATTGAAATAAAGATTTAAAACTCAAAAAGCACATGATGCAACAACATAATCTCCATCAGAAGTCACCTTAATTTTTGTTGTGGTAGTCTCAAACTTCAAATCTTGGATCAAATCCACCCTTTGTAGATAACCTAGCATTATTTAAAAATTGGTTAAAGGGAAATTCCACCATTAAACCAAATAGCACCAAAAACTACACTAAACTATCCGAACATTAAAAAAAGACAATATCAGTGGATATTATTGAATCTTTCACAAGAAAACAATAGTATGAATTCATTCTATTCTTATGTTTCCCTAGAAAAGATCAAATATGCCAACTTTACTAGTTATATTTCACATAAAAGCATGATTCTAACCGACAAAATAACATAATAATTCTAAGTATTATAAGAACATCTTTGTCTTTGCGAAGGGATTTGAACTTCTTGGGAGTGAGCCATGAGGCTAGAGAGCGTTGGCCAGAGATGGAGTAGAGCTTCACACCATTAATGGAAGTGGAGTTGATCTTCCCACCATAGCTTGCCATGGACGGCACACTAGGGTTTGCCACCAAAATCAAAAGGTTATTAATATGCATGGTTCATTCATAACAATGTCAGAAGGTTAAAATATTTCTGCGTTGGACTATTATGTGCTTTGATTAACAATGAATAGAAAAAGTTACAGAGTATTATAAGGCAACAAGACATGCAAGCACCAGTACAGTTATTCTTATTGTAAATCAACAAAAAGTTTTACTAAAGTGTGCATGGAATAAGCATCATTGTTTAAAGAAATACATATATTCTTTCTTTCTTGAACCAAGAGCTAAAACCTCAAACTAGATAATTAATACATAGGATGAATAATCAAATTCAATTGCTTCTTCAATCATATTCAAGTCGAACTTCAAATTTAAAGATATTTTCAGGCTGACTAGTCAAGTAGGGTGCATAATTAAACTAAACAATTGACAACCAAGTAGAAGAGTAAGTAAAGACTTGGGATGGAACCTGAGTAAGCTGCCAAAGGAGTAGACTTGGGGAATCTACCAATTTAGCAGACTTGGGATGGAACCAAATAAGCAGGCTGCCAATTGAGTAGTAGACTTGGGCAGACTTGGGATGGAAATAATTTTAGTTGAAATATAAATGCGGACATTAAATATAATAACAGTGAGTGAAAAAAAGACAAGTCAACCAACAATTTGAAAAAAGTAATGGAGCTAATGGAAAATACATGGGATGAATTCAGTCACTACAAGGACACAAAGATGTAAAACTTATATATTCTCTTGGTGGGTCTCATCAACTCAGATTGGTAAATGATACTTGTATAGTTTCCTTACTTTATATAAAATAAGCAGCACATTTAATTAAAATATAAAAAATAAAAACTAAAAAAACATGTTGGAATGGTTCCCACACAAAAATGTAATGACATTATCACGGAGAAGACAGATTCAATGCCTGGATTCTATCCGCAGGGAGATTTGTCACACTTCTATGACGCTTGCTCAATTGTGTTGTCCGTGACTTTGGATTCTTTCTTTACTGAACACCAGGTGCAGCAACTTGTCCATCTTAAGCTTTTTAATTCAATTATAAAAGAATATTTGAGATCGTTTGTAGTCTATGATCATGAATCATATCAATTAATTCAAAGTATGCAAAAAACCTAATTGGCACTTCAAATAATTTATTCATCATATGGCCTTCCACCAAAAAAACTAGAGAAACTTCAGGGAAAATGCAGGCCTTTGTGAAGTTATTCTACAACATTCATTATGGCATTGTTTTGATCTAACAACAGCAAAAAGAATGGCAATGGCTCACCAGTTAGCAAGTGAGTGTAGTATAATAAATCATTCCCAGCAAGGCCTTCAATCAGATCCCACAATTGCTTCCCATCCAGAACCTTCCTTAAAACTTGGATACCCTGCAAAAGGGGGAAAATCATTTTTTAGGCAAAAAAAAATCAATAAATAGATTAAAAACACAATAAATCATTCACCCAGCCAAGCGACTACATTCAATGGTGAAAACGCACCAAATTCTAACGCATGGCAAGAAAATTATATAAAGCATCTGGCTTATATGATTAGAGACCTACACTGAATTGATCAGATCCACATCATAGTAATTCATTTTAAATATTTTACTATAATCGTTGTTTGCATCCTCGCAATCCATCAACATCTCAATGGTCACCAGTGCTAAACTCATTACTCCTTTTTCAAAATCCTAGTCCTTCTCCTTTTTCCCAAATCCTAAGGCTTGGTCAAAAACTCTGCCACAATGCCGTAAGTTCATGACGTCTGCCTCAACATTCGCCGCGACACGATCCAGCTGCCTCACCACGCTAGCTACCACAATTGCCCCGCCTGCCTCACTGCATTGGGTGCCAAAACTACCACGCCGACCTGGTGTTGAGATGTAAGTAGTTCATACCTGCTCATTTCCTCAAAAGTCCTAGCTTTTGTGTGCTTTTCTTTTGATTTTGTACACAATGTGTTTGTTTTACTGATTCTTTGGATTCTTCAATGTGGGATTGGTGACTGTAAATTCTAGGGATATGCTGGCAATAAGTCAGCAGTGTTTTCTTTGCAGCTTCTAGGCTATGATGTGGATCCAATCAATTCAATGCGGTTCTATGATCATATTGGCAAGATGCTTTATATAATTCCCTTGCCAGGGCCTTAGAATTTGGTGTGTTTTCACCATTGAAAATAAAACTATCAATCACAATTATACATGTAAATGAAAATAGATTTATTCCATGTGGTGGGAAAAGGACTAAAGGGAGGCATGGTACCAACTCCGGAAGCTCTCGCCGGTGTTGCGTAACATCCGATCTCCGAATGCCCAATCCAAACCCGATGGACACGAGCCCCCTGCCCAAGCAAGCTCTCTGAACATAAAAAAAATATAATTTGTTATATCATTTTCTTATAATTAATTTCAAGCCATTAATTTAGATGAGTTCTATAGCCAGTGAAGTAGGACAACTCAAGTTCATGTAAACACTCACCCACATGGTTTCAAAAGTCTACAAAGTTAATGTTTATTACTAATCTTAAATTGATACAACTATAATATGATGTTATATAGTTCGGGTACCAAATAAAGTTTGAAAGTTGATTGGAACAAAATTGCATCTTATTCATCTTTAACTTATTAATTAATGATGTTTGTTAAGAATTATAACTAAAAAAATTCAAGAGAAAGTAAAGTTATTAACATAACAATAAAAGTCATAATTATTGTTTTACATGAAACTAAACAGACATCTAATAAATGATAAAACAAGAACATTTCAAAAGTAGCACCAATAAAGCTCTATGGTCTTCTATTAAGATACACATGGAAACAGTGAAGCTTAGGCAAAAATTTTATGACTTAGCGTACCTACATTAAGACCATTGATGATTTAAACTTTGCAATTGAAAGCACAACTCATTTTAACCCCCCCTGAAACTAACAAACTCAAAGTATGATTACAAATTAGATTTCTCTTCTTCGGTAAGATCTTTAATAAACTAAAATTCCAAGATGAAAAGCCATGGTGATGGGCCTTAGATGAATTCTTGATCTGACATGCAAACAAAAATTAGTTGATATCGCATGAGACTTGACTTTAGAAACAAACAAACAAAAATATTAAATCAAGAGTTTCTAATGAGAAATATGTTAGGAAACATTCAAAATTAGTTGTTTGTTATAATTGCATTTATTTTGATTTCTTGTGAAAAGAGTCTTCATGGAATATTATCATGTTATTGTGAGTTACTATTATTACGTTTGAAATACAATGTTAATAATAAATATTAAATCAAGAGTTTCTATATGAGAAAGATGTTGGAAACATTCAAAATTAGTAGTTTGTTATAATTGCATTTGTTTTGGTTTCTTGTGAAAAGAGTCTTCATTGAATATTATCATGTCATTAATTATTTGTTTTGGTTTCTCATGAAAAGAGTCTTAATTGAATATTATCATGTCATTGTCTTTATTGTTATTATCTTTTAACACAATGTTATTATTATTTTTTTAAAATGCGACAAGTGCATAAACAACTAGGGGTATGCTCACAAGGGCAATATAGATCGGTCCATGCGCTCTCAACTAGTTGAAAAGAGGATTAAGCTACAAGCCCGCATAATTAAACCTTTCGCAGTGGGGTAAGCACTACTGGACCAAAAGTCGTTTGATTGTTAATATTTAAAAATAAGAGTAACTTGTCAACACAATTTGAACACATTTCTCAAAACTAATACATTTGCCTGGAAATAAGTTTATTTTTAAATTACTTTTATACTCTTGTAAAATAGATAATTACTAATATAATCTCATAAAAACCATATTGGTTTATAATTATTCCTTAAAAGATATTTTTATATGCTTATATTTTTTAAAGTCAAAAAATCAATTTATAAGCTTTATGAAAATTTGTTTTTCTCTCAAAATGATTGAAGAAAATAATAATATTTTGGTTTTTTTCATAAAAATTTTGTTGACTTTTGGTCCAAGGCTAAATAAGTAAATTTTTGTAAGTAAATATCTGTTGTATAGGGGCATATAATTAATTTTTTATATGTTTGTAGGGGCATGTAAGGGCATGTAAGGGGGAAAAGAGACTTTTTGTATTCTTTTGAAAATTTTTTTGACAAAAACTCTTTGCTTCCTAATTTAGAAATGGTCATACTTTGTTATATATTTTTTGGAAACTTATCTCGTGTTATTTGGATAAAAAACAACACTTCATGCAGGTTCATAAATATGTATTTTAGAAACAACACAAGTTATAGTCCACAAGTTTTGATTAACAAGTACTTGCAGATCTATTCCCACTAAGGGTGGACATGGGCTGAGCTGGGTCAGGTTTGGGCTCGGCCAGACTAAAAAATGCAACCCATATATTCAGGTCGGGTTGGGCTGGGTCATGTTCGGGCCAAATTATTTCGGGCCAAACCTGACCCATTTGATTTTCATTGGCCCGGTCCCAACTTAGCCCGACGCAAAAAATAAATAAGTTTTTATAAAATAATAAAAATAACTAAATAAAACCATTATTACAACCCCTCAAATTTTGTTACACAATTAAATAAAAAGACAAAATTAGATGAATAAGAATGCACATATCCCTACACATACATATATTAAAAAACCAAAAGCAAAGTCTAGAAAGTTACATAGTATTTTCAAACATATATTTTTTTTATTATATATATTATAAATATATATATTATTTATTTATTCGGGTCAGGTCGGATTGGGTTGGGCTAAAATTCATCTAACCCAAGCCCAACCCGAAATTCACTCAGGCCTACATATTTTAGCCCAACCCGACTCTTTGAACCAACTTTTTAAACCCATATTTTATATTTTTTGGGCTAGGCTCGGGCCAGCCCATGGGTCACCCAGCCCATGTCCACCCCTAATTCCCACCAATAAATGTTTTGGACTTCAAGTCTAGTGAACAATGATGTTGAAAATGCCAACCAAGTGCCTTGATTTTTATTGGACCACAAAAATGGAATATTTCCAAGTCCAACATATTAATTAGGGAAAATTACTGTTTACCCCTCGTGAATTTTAACTTCCCTTTTACCCCATATCGTTCACTTGAAATGCGACCATGTCAATTCAGCCACGGTCTCCACTACCGATGTCAAGTAACATCACCCATTAACTAGATTGACAGCCATAATCACAAGCTTGTGACAATAACAACACATTCAGCCATCCGTATTCACAAATTGTTAAGCGGAAATATAAGTTGTTAAACGGTAAACTCTCAAGTCTTAAACAGTGATATCACTTGTTAAACATAGACCTATATTATTAAATAGGGATGCCAATATTTAAATGGAGACGACAAAACTTAAACGATAAAAGCTCATTCTTTAAACGGAGACCTCATTTGTACAACTGTAACCATATCAATTGAAAGGGGAAACATACATTATAAACATTACATAAATCACAACAATCGAAAAACTATTTCGATCGTGTACACAGACAAAAATGTAAAACAAAACAAAACCCTAGCTGAGAAATCTCCCTGCAGACTAACAAAACCCCAGCCGATAAATTCCTCTGTAGGCTTCAATGTCTTCCAGTAAAAACAAAATCACAAAACAAAACCGAAAAATGTTTCTTTGTAACAGAATAGTTAACATAAAACCATAATCAATACCTTAGATTGTAAACTGATGAAATGCCGAATACTTGCGCGGGACTTCTCCTTCGAGACACCGGTGGAAAGGAAAAAGCTGAATTTTACAGAGAATGTGCAAAAATGGCTGGAGACACGAGTTGAGAGAAGACAAGCAAATGGCTCAAATGGCTGTAGCCCTAAGAAACCCCCCCTCCCCCTACTTCCTCTCACACCGCCGAAATGGCTGCAGCCACGACTTCACGTGCAAGGGTATTTTCGTCCATAAAATTTAAAAATCACTCTGTTAACCACCGTTACATACTTTGGGGGTTTCAAAATCATGGAGTGTAAAAGGAAGGGGGTTTTGGGGATTGCAAAATTATGGGGGTTTTTTGGTAATATGGCAAACTTAGGGGTTTTTTTTTGCAATTTCCACTATTAATTATTAAAGTTTATAGGTTTTTTTATTGTCATATGTAGCTCACAAAAATGGAACATTTACAAATTCAACTTATTAAATGATGCAGCTCACATCATTTAATCATGTGAATTGTTCATGGGTGCTTTACACTTTCCTCAAGCGCAAATAGGGCACGAGCAATTTATAGGAGTCGAGGGGTTTGTAGTTCACTCTCGTAGAAAAAAAATACTGGAAACTGTTAAGTCACCTTACATAAAACTTCTGTTTTTAAAAGTTCTTAAATATAAGAATGATAATTTATTTTTCTTTCAAATAAAAGCTTAAAAGTTTGATTTCTTTCTAATTCAATGCTTCATAGGTCATGACTAATCCATGTTTGTATATAAAAAATTCATACTTCTAATGATTTTTAGTGATTTGATAAATTGAGAAGGCAAATGTTGTACCCAGTCCAAATTTGGACCTAGAATCTTCTCTTATTTATGTGAATGCATTAGGGTAAAATGGTCATTCTGCATTAATAGATTTTTACTGGATTGCACAGTGGGTTATGTTCGAAAATCCTGCCAAAAACAGGGGGCAATTCGGTCATTTGGATTTTGTTCACATTCTTGTGTTAGAGGGGCAATAGAGTAATTTAGAAAAGAAGAAAACTTTATAGCAGCCATTACTGTAGTTAAAACAGCATATTCCTGTAGTTTTGCAGCCCAACACTATTGATTCTGTTTGGTACTGTAGCATCGCGATACTGTAGCAAGTATGTCACTGTAGCACCTCAAAACTGTAGCAGACAGAGAGTTAATATCCAAATCCTTTTATTTTCCTTCTTCTTTCCTTCTCCTACTTTACTTCTTCATGCCGCCCGAACCCTCAAAATATAGAAAATATTTCCGGCGAACCAACATCGAAAATTTACTTCTCATATCCTCTAGAGTAAAGTAAGAGCCTTTATTCGAGTTTTTAGTATGTATTTTTTCCGTATTTTCATTGTATTCATTGTTTAGAAACCTAGACTAAACCCTTAGATTTTCCATGATTTGTGGGAGTTTTTGGGCTTAAAATGAAGCCCTTGATGTTGTCAATAGTTATTCATGAAAATTGTGGCGAAATTCCATCGTTTGATGTTGTAAAATGAGAGAAAATCATTCGTAAGGTTCGGGTTTTACTGTAGCAATCCGAAGGTACTGTAGCACCAAAAAACTTTGGCTTTTTCTTGTATTTCTTTGATTCAAATTGAAGCTCTTCATTCACTTAACTTATCAGTACTAGGTTTACTCCATTCTGAGGTCGTTTGAGTCCAAAATGACAATGTTTTGCCCCAAAACCCTAAGGTTTCGTATTAGACATATATAAATGCATTTGCATGCATTTTCTTTTAGCTATCATTCTTGTGTTCATTAGTATATGAATTCTCTGCTTGTATCTAGGTGGCGAAGCATCCTCCAAGGGGAAGGAAACCGCCAATCAGTGTGCGCGTCTCCACGCGAGGCAACATGTTCTGTGAGTGGGTTATGTTGAGTGCACAATTCTAATTGAGTATTGAAAATAATTTATTTGTTTTTCTGAAATGATTTCCATAGCTTTATCATGTTTTTAAATCACTAGCTATAGGAGAAAAGAAAGTGTAGACAGTGGCGGACCTAGGAATTTAGTTCAGCCCGGGCTTAAATAAAAGTCAATATTCTCATATTCATCACCTTTTAATTTTCCGGCATTTTTAGCCCAACCATGACCTCTCCTCAGTCCAACCACGACCAGTGGCAAAACCAAAACTCATCGGTAAAGGGGTTGAAGTCAACTACTATAATTGTGAGGGATGTTTTGAACAATTTTTCAAACTTTATTAAAACTTAAAAAAATTTAGTAATTTTTAAATAAGAAAAAATTTTCAATGCCATATTATTAATTTAATTTTTTCTTGATTATTAAAAAAATCATAAAGTTTAGATCATTATTTTTGTTATATAATTTTTAAAATTTCCACAATTTTTTGAAAGAAAAACCTTGTTTTTAATTACTAAAATTATTATAAACTTACAATTGCAAACTCTAGGATTTGAACCATGGTGGGCTCCTATCATTCAATTCCCACAAACCACTCAAGCACATACTCATTACATATTAGCTAAATACAAACAAAATATTATTAAACATTAATATTCATATAAAAAATATTATTGGACACGGTTCTTCTAAAGTTTTCCTGCCGGCCAGCCCGGGCTTCAGCCCGGGCTGGCCCCCATGTGGGTCTGCCCCTGAGTGTAGATGACCACTAGAGACTATGGTTTATTTGGAATGACTTATGGTTTATTTTTGAAAAATCATGAGAAAGCTTACTGATGATGTACTTGTGTTAGTTGAGATTGAACTTGAGAACATACATGCTTGGTGGATGAATGGAATTTGTTGATTATTACAACGAGTTCATTGAGTTTATGTGTTATAAGTGAAATTGATTATGTATGTTCAATGGATGATTTAATCTCTCTAGTGACATATAATTTCTAAAGTTTGAGGCATGATATGATACATATGGTACATGGAACCTGATGAAGCCTTAAATGCTAAGATATATAATTACACTAGTATGTTGGAAATTGAATGACTTGTGGAACCTTATACATGATTTTGGCTAGTAAGTGAGATTTATGCTAATATCTTCTTTGCAATATTTGAGAACCATGGATGACATAATTACACTTATGATGTAGGATTCTCAAAAATTAATGAGGTTTGTTTTTGTGAGCATAGTGTAGGGTGCTTAATTGTAGTTTGATCATATTGTGGTACCTATCGGGTGAATGTCAATGATTATGATTATTTTTGTTTAAAATGGAATTTCTTTAGAAGTTTGATGATGAATAGCTTGAGTTATATATATATATATATATATATATATATATATATATATGACAAGTGTTGGATTGCAAAACTGAATATTTTTGTGAATTTCTAATAATAGTTTGATTTAATACTCTTAAGAGGAGATAGTCAACTTGTGAGCATTTTGACAATGGGATTATTATAGATGAAGTAAATATTGATGTTGAGGTAATGACATTATGATAAGGATCTAAGATATGGTTAAGTATAAGGAAGGGTTAAATAGTAAAGACTTGTGAAAGTAAATATCTGATGATGTGTAAGCAGGATTAAATCAATATATATATATTGGCATCTGCTTTTAGAAATGGTTTGTAAAACCTCTTACTTGTATAAGTATGCTTTTGATATTTATGGTTACGAAGACAAAAGGTTTTCATTTCTGAATGACATGTTCTTCTGGATGGTGGATATTACAGTGAATTTAATGTTATTTGGTTTTATTGTCTAAAGAAATGTTTCAATCAACTTGCAAAGCTTCACGTGTTATTGTGTTATTCTTGGCATTTGGACAGAAACATTTTTTAACATATTGACATATAGGGATCGAAATACTTTATGAAAGTTGATATGTTTTGTTATGCTTTTGACATTGGCTTTGTGGGAAATCATGTGTATTTCTGAGATGTGAATGCTTGTCCTGGATAAGGACCATGTGATATGATTTATACAGATTATATTATTGCTACATTTACATGATGGTTTGGATGGTGACGACGGGCTAAGACCCGACTACTGCAGTAGTGGATCCCTACGGGCCAGCCTTTAGAGGTGGCGTGGTGGACCTGAGTGTTGATCTGTCTAGATCAGGTGGGAGCGTAGAGCCCTGATTGGATGATACATCGGGATCCCAGGGTCACCACACGGGACCGGTGGGCCAACGTCAAGGGTACGAAGACCTTGACAGCTCTCAACTTAGTCGCGACGGTGGCTAATGTTGGGGAGAGTGATTTTAGGCCAATGCTTATTTGATCGAGAAATTTATTTGTTTAAGTTGGTTCTTTTACTCATTTTGGTAACTTATATCCAAGCATTTGTTTTTTTTTTTACATGCTAATGTTTTATCTATACTCGTGAGAGCCTATGTTTTGGTTTTTAAATACCAAGGTTTCTTATCTTGCACTTTCATTGTGTTGTAAATGTGAAACGTTCCAGTTTATTTATGTTATTGTAAATCGTGTTTAATCTATTTCATCGATTTGTTTTGATATTCTTTTAGATTTGTGCTAACCCATTCACTGAGTGACTATGGTTACTCACCCCCTCCTCCCTTCCAGGTTTTAGTGGTTTTGGTCGTCAGAGCGAGACGAAGTGCTTGGCAATTTGTATTCCAAGTCAGGTTGTTTATTTACTATTAATCAGGTTGCATTGTATGATTGCAGTGGATCCACTAGTGTTCTTAACCCTGTATCTGTGATTTGTATATCTTTCACTATACGGTTGGTTTTTTGAGTGAAAGTTTTGCTTTTGGTACCTTTGTTATTGTGGTGTTGCTTAGCAGGAGTTTGTGAGCCTTGCGATGACTTGAGGGTTGAGTGGTGTGTATCCCTCCTCGGGATCGCCGCGGCGATTGTCACGTGGCGGGCCCGCGGGTTAGGGCGTGATAGCAAATATATAAAAGTAAGACTTTGATTATTTTTTGGTGTTTAGATGACAAAATTGATGTAAAAAAAGTAGAGTGTGATTATGTCTAAATTTGTCTCTATTTTTTTTAAATTCTATATATATATATATATATAATATGGAAAAAAAAATTACCTATAGGTTTCAATTAAAAAAGTTATATTTACATTATCGTAATAAATAATATAATTGTATATATTCTATAAAATTAATTTTTTATATATCAATATTGGTAAAATTGTTTTTTGTAGCATTGCAAATTAAAGTATTTAAAATATCTATCTCTTCTTATTCTTTCTTTTTCACTTGCATTAACATTGTTTCTAAGCATTATTTTTGTGTTTGGTAAAGTCTAGATTTAGAAATTTTATTTATTTATTATGAAATATTTTGAAGTTTTGTGTTTTGATGAGTGGAAGTGTTTTGATGGGAGTATACAGTGAAGGTGGTGAATTCACCCCAAAATTTCTCTATTTAAAAATTTTTTACTTTTAATTACTAAATTCAGTCTCAGGTTCACACAACAGTTACAATTAAAGATTGTATCATGTAATAGATGAACAAAATTTGTTCCATGTAGAGTTATATACTTCTTGATAATTGAAAATATAGGAATTAGTTGACAATTTAAATTAGTAATTAGCTCTTATTATTATTATTAGTTAAGCATGAAAACAAAATTAACTGGTTAATTAGAACTAAGTAATTACTTACTTTTTATGATGAATTCTAGGCATTTTATAAATTATAAATTTAGTTAGTTTATACAATTTTAGGTGGAGTACAAAATCTCAAGAATAACATAATTCTGAGTTACTTTGTTATTTATCATGGAGATTGTTTAATTAAATGAGCTATTCAAGAAGCATTCTGGCCAAGTTTTGGTTCACTCATAATATTTGATAGATGAAGACAATCTGAGTAAAGATTCCAAGCTCCATTTTTTTGTATAATCATATATATATATATATATATATATATATATATATATATATATATAGGAAAAAAAAACACCAAAATTTTTATGATATTGGCTTGTGGATAAAATACTAATAAATAAAAACTTTAAGTATACTTTTGTTTTTTTTGGCAAATGAGGCCTCAAGATGCCGCCTATCTAGGAATGGGGGGTGGGCGGGGCGGGGTGGGGAAAAAAATCCTCCCCGCTCATTTCCCCTGGGATCCCCGTCCCCATGGGAATCCCCTCACTCAAAAACATTAATATAAAAAAATTTTTCTATAAATAACTATAATATTTCTAACGCATTTATATTACATACGCTAAAAGACGCTTATATACAATCGAAAAATAAAAAAAATATAATGTATGATGGAAAAAAATCTAGATAAAATGGATATTTGAATAAAAATATAATGCTTATATGTAGCAACACATGGATATTTGAATAAAAAAATCTAGACAAATTACAATTATCTAATTATCCAATTCATTTAAATTAAATAAATAATTAGTTTTTTTATGAATATTAGAAATTTGAAAAATTAGAAGTTTGAATTTTTAATTTTTGTAGATATATTATATAATAATTTTTATTAAAAATAATTTAAGATTTTTATTAAATAAATATGTTTTTAATGAAATATATAAATTTAAATAGTTAATAAGTTGTATGAAATAATTGTGAGTTCCATAATAATGACTAAAAATATTAACAAATAAATATTTATTGACTATATATATATATATAATATTATGTTAATGTTGAAATAATCTCTAATAGATATATTAAAAATATATAATATATTCCTTTGGGGAATCCCCGCGGGGAGCGGGGCGGGGATCCCCGTGGGACGGGGAGACCATTCCCGGCCCCCGCCCGCCCCGCTAGGCGGGGAGGAATTTTTTACCGCTCCCGCCTGCTGGGATGTTCGGGAATCCCCGCCTGTCGAGCGGGGCCCTCACTGGGAACGGGATTCCCCGCCCCGCCCCCATTCCTACGCCTATCCCTATGGCCTTCCTTGATAAATTATGGACTAAAATGAATTATAAAATTTATAAATTATTAACGGTTTAAATGATTTTAGTAGTGACCTCAACAGTCCATTGCATTTGTGATAGCACAAGTGTGTTGAGAGATTAATTTCGCGTTATACACGGCCTTGACGTGGTTTGTCAATCCACACACACACACATATATAAATATATATGAGAATTCATCATCTAGGGTAGATTTGAAATCTATGAACGTCCATAGTACTCATTGGATTACCATCCAATGGCTATGATCCATTCATAAATAGTATTAAACAATGACACAATGTGTTACACAGTAAAATCATGGAAGCATCATGTTTTTTTTTAAAATTGTAGGAGCTATGGCAGATTATGCAAATCTTCTGAAAGATATGTTGGAAGAAATAATATAGTTTCTCTCATTTGGGGAATATATTCCATTTAGTTCAGTGTGTTCATATTGGTTTGAAATGACAAAAGAGAGGTGCAATTCTCTTCAAAAACAACTTCCTTATATTTGTGAAGTCTAAACTCTTTTAAATTTAGTTGTATTTGTATGTTCTTGGTAAATACACTAATACAGTGGTAATTTTTTTTTTTCCATATCTTGTTCTTTACCTTCTTGTAGGGAGATAATATGACCAGCACTAAGCCAAATATAGGAGCAATCAATGATGTATGTATGTTCCGCGAAAGAAGCTTGCTGTTGGCTACTTTGGACTACAACCAGAAACTAGCTTATTTCATACCTGCTTTAGGACTTGCCCCCAAGTGGTGCTCCTACCTTGAAAACTTAACGGTTTGTGGTTTTTCCCTAGTTACTATTAATTATGCACCTGAAGATTACATTTTTGTCTTTGAGATCACTATTTTATGTTGTTTCTCACTAGATACAGGAAGAAATGGAAGAAGGATAGCAAACGACCATATATGATGACTACAAGTTCTCAACTAAAGAGGGTATTGAACGGTTAAATTTGACACATTTGATAGGAAGCAACCTCTTGAGAACCTATATGCATGGATCTTTATAGATTACAAATTATACAAAACGGTAAATCATTGCCTTCTCATTTTAAACTTGGAACTTTATTAATGCATTTGTGGCTTCCCGGGAAATTACCTTATTTTGTCAGCTAAGCCGAAATTATGTCAAGGTTTAGCCTTTGAGGAAGGTGTTGTCTTGGTTTTTTTCCTAGTTATTAACATGAAGCTCAGTCAGTTTTGGAAAAAGTCATGAGCATATCCTTTGAATTGGTTGACCCTCAAGTCTCAATACCCTCTTTAGTTGAGAACTTGTAGTCATCATATATGGTTGTTTGCTATCCTTCTTCCATTTCTTCCTGTATCCAGTGATAAACAACATAAAATAGTGATCTCAAAGACAAAAATGCAATCTTCAGGTGCATAATTAATAGTAACTAGGGAAAAACCACAAACCGTTAAGTTTTCAAGGTAGGAGCACCACTTGGGGGCAAGTCCTAAAGCATGTATGAAATAAGCTAGTTTCTGGATGTAGTCCAAAGTAGCCAACAACAAGCTTTCTTCGCGGAACATACATACATCATTGATTGCTCCTATATTTGGCTTAGTGCTTGTCATATTATCTCCCTACAAGAAGGTAAAGAACAAGATATGGAAAAAAAATTACCACTGTATTAGTGTATTTACCAAGAACATACAAATACAACTAAATTTAAAAGAGGCTAGACTTCACAAATACATGGAAGTTGTTTTTGAAGAGAAATTGCGCCTCTCTTTTGTCACATCAAACCAATATGAACACACTTAACTAAATAGAATATAATCCCCAAATGAGAGAAACTATATTATTTCTTCCAACATGTCTTTCAGAAGATTTGCATAATCTGCCATAGCTCCTGCAATTTTTTTAAAAAAAGGAAAAATTAAAACATGATGCTTCCATGATTTTACAAAGAGAAAATATTAATTTAAATCATTCCATTCTAACGGAACAACGATATGGAAATTCTACATCTAATTTATTCAGTAAGCTCCTTCAATTTACATGTTATTTTTTTATATTGAATTCAATTTTTTTTAAGAAAAAAGGATTTTCATTAATATTTATATTTATCTTTAGATAATTTAGAGAAAAGTATTACAAATGTAATTGATCTTAAAAAAATCAACACATGTATCAAAAATCCCCAAAACATCATGAGAGTTATATAGTTTGTTTCTGACATTAAATAAAATAAAAATAGATAAAGAAGACAGTAACTTTAATAGATAGAAGGTGATGTGTCACAAAGGAGAAGATCTGATGTGAGGTGAGGGAGGAGAAACAGTTTTCATTTTATTAATTTTAAATTATCTAATCCTAATCAAACTATAACAAAACACCGCGATATTTTCAGATGCGTAGAATTAAATTAATAAAGTAACGCTTGAACCTGTTGTTATATAACATACAGATATTTCACCCCCAAAATTAAATTACAGGAAGCCAGAAAACAAATACAAAAACTTTGTGCAGCATTAGCTGTTGTGATCTTCCTGGTATTCTTGCCATTTGCATGAACCCGCTGGACAATTGTAGTATGAGACTTTGCCGAGAAAGGCAAGTTCATTCAATTAAGCATTATCACCGACCTTTACCCCGGCCTCTTCCTCGGCCTGTACCCCTACCTCTACCTCCACCTCCGTGCTTTACCCTAGCAAGGAACTTTGCTTTGTCTCGCTTCAAGTCAAGAGGATGTATGCCCCGCCGTTTCTTTCAATCTAGAGGCTCCTCCTCATCGTCATCTTCTTTCTTTGCACCCTTCCTAGGTACAAACGATATTTCCTGCGAACCACCGCGTCCAAATCTTACCACATTATGTTTAGTAGAAGATTGATGCTGCTCGAGAGCGGCTACCCTCTCACAAAGTGGGAGGGCATCCACTTTCGCAAGAAAGACTTGGTTCAGAAACGATTCAGCATGGAACTCATCCCTAACTTCGTAGAACCTGCATGTTCGTTGAATTTTTTTTGAGTATATTTGTCTCACCAAATCATGTCAGTGAAAGATTAGGTTAACCTCATATCATATATTAATTTTTATATTTAAAAAATTGATGATGTATCCACGTGCATAATGAATCCCTTGCCTCACACGTTTAGAATTCTTCTTTTATTCCTTATCATTCTCAAAATCATCTTCTGAGGTTGCCAAACCTTAAGAATCACTGTTTCCTTCTTCATGGTGCTGTATGATTGGCTCAAAGTGTTCCTCGATCAAGGATGGGTGCTTCTTGGCTGCTTGCTTTGCTAGAGGATGCAGTGAGAGATGCTCAGCTGGCTGGTCATCTATTTCAAAGTCCTGCAGAGAATGCAAATGTTATAGCATAAAAGTGACCAAGAATGGTATGACTCCACACACAGGTGAAATGGAAAATATGCCTTATCCTCAAACATTGCCTTAAAACGTTCATCCTGCAAGATCTCACTGCTTAACCCTTTGTTTTTTTTTTTTTCTACTTTGTGAGAAGTTCATCAACACTTTGTTGCTTAGCTTCTTTGGCTTCTTCATTTTCAAGCAAGCGGGTTACAAGAAGCTTATTTATTTTAGGTAATTTAATCTTAATCTACAAAAGTGAAACCAGAAACCCAATAAGATTAGAAAAATAAAATAAAATAAAATAAAAGGATAACGCAAAACATAAACTTACGGTAATACGAGAAGTGTGTTCAGCCTTCATCTTCTCCTGCTTTCACTTACCCGTGTAGGCATCATATGCAAAAGGATCAGCCAATGCTTGAGCCTGCAAATCAAACATTAAAACACAGTCATTCACTCTAGAATCAAGTCAAACAACAAAACCAATCATCAGACAATAAAAGGCGGGTATATGCCTTGGAGAATGTAATGAACTAGAAAGATAGAAGTAATCAATAACATAAGAGGAAACATGATCTTAAAATCTTCAGTCACAGTGGCATAAATTTGTCCTATATTACTCTGTTGAGAATCACTTTTCTTGTAATAACGTTAATGTGCTTATAATTTTAGAGGGCAATAACTAAAAGTGCAGTGTTCTTCAAGTGATTTGATGTTTCTTTTCTGAGGATGAATGTTGTCCTTTACTATTTATGCCCTTTTGTTTGTATGATACCTTTTGAGCAGCTTGGTAGTGTCCCCTTTATGCTCTTCCTGGTCATTTGACATCATAAGTACAATTGTCATCTGAGGATTGTCCTTCCTCAATACCTTTACTGAATTTACATAATTACATACATGCCCTTTATAAAAATTTAGGTTTTGGTTGTTCCATGCATTGGAATAAAATGGTAAAATATTGTAAATTTTCAAATAAAAACATTTATATTTGCAAAAATAATATTATATGTATAAAATTGTCATAAAATACAATTTATAGCTTCAAGGGCATTTTAGTAATATTAATATAAAACTTTATCTTCTATTACCTTCAATCCAAACACTAGAAGGTTTGATAACCTCCATTTACCTTACCTTCAATCCAAACAATGTATAACTTAAAACTTTATTTTACCTTACTTTACCCTACTCTACCCTATCCTGCCATACTTTACAAAACCCTTCCTCACCTTATTCAAGCAAAGCCTTACATCCCTCAAAAACCCTCCTTCCAAACATTGGGGTTTTAAAAACCCTTACTTTATTTTCATTTACCTCCAACCAAACAGACCCTTAGAAAATGAATGATGTTAATCATTGGATTTCAATCCAACGATTGAAGAGAACATTCGTAGATAAATTATTTACAAACATTCTTAGACAACCGGTCCTCTATATATATTATCGCAAAATTATGTGAGCTGATTAGTTGAAAAATATATTGTATAATAAGTAATTTAGTGAAACTCCATTGTCAATTTTGTCAATTTTATTTTATATAAATATTTTATAAAAATAAAATTCTTTTATTATTTCCACCCTAACTTTTATTTATTGTTTTTTAAAAAAATCTTCCATAATTAGGCATGCTTCATGAGTTCCATTGTTCCAACCACGTTCAAATCCAGGTAATTAAAAAGAAGCAAAAACAAAGAGAAGAAGAAAATGACTCTTCAGCATTCCTATCCATCCATTGTACCTAGATGATTAGCAAGGGCCCAACCCTATCTTTGGATAGATTTGTCTCAAAAACTCCCAATTGATTTACAAAATCAAGTCATTTATCAAGCTCCCTCTACATTAAAACAAAACAAATTATTATTATTATATTCAATTATTGCAAGTATTAAATAGAAATCCTTTTCATCCAATGATTCTAAAATATTCTTTGAAAATTTATAAAATTTTTTTTATCAAAAAAAAAATATATACCATTTTCACTCTCTATTTCCCAAAATTACAAATTAAAAATTATTTAGATTTATTTAATTATAAAAAATATTTTTGAATAATAAAATTACCTGATATATAATAATATTATCTAATACAATTACCAATCGGTAATTTATTTTTAAAAATAAATTCAAAATTCTTCTCACAAATTTCCACCACCAAGTGCATTTAGCACCATACATATCTATTATACATATTATTATTCTTTTAAAATAGTTGTAGAATATAGTATGAGAGAATTTCAAAAAATAAATTTTAAATTTTTTTGTAAGAATTTTTTAATTAAAATAACTGAAAAATTAATATTTCTTATTTATATTTTAAATTATTTATTTTTATGTAATATTATCTCAAAATCACCAAAATTCCAATTGCCCCTCTCTAAGCAATTTAACTAGTTCTCATTAAACTCATGCCAATTAAGTATTCAAAAATCTGATGGTGGGCTATGATTGGCCTCTTTCTAAGAATTTCTTATCATTCATGAACCAAACTAAAAAGTCATCAAAAAAGACCAAGGGTAGCCAGCCATGCCTATAAACTTTTATCATTTTATCTAAAAATAATAATAATAATTATTATTAAATAAATAAATAATTTTTTAATTTAAATTAAAAAAAAAAACCTACCAAGATAAAAGCAACAACCACAAGAAAGTGACACAAAAAGGCCATTAAAATGGAATGTCCTTCCACTCTTGATTGATTCTCAAAAACGAAAGGGTTTTTTGTTCATCCATGGATGTTAAATTGAGCTCCACTTTGTGTGATTTTGTTTGATTCATGCAATTTTTATGCATGCACTGTTGCTCAACTGTTGTTCACCAACTTTTAGGAGAATTGGATTCTTAATTTTGGTGGAATTGATCTGTTTTGGGGAGATTTGGTTTGTGTTGTTTAGAAAGTAGCCATTTTTTTTTTCATGAGGGTTTGTTCTTGTGAATTTCAATGGCCTTTGATCTGCTCCTCCAAATCATCCATCAACCATTGCTCACCTCAGGGCTTGAGATTGGATGGTGCTCAGAATGTGGTGGGTGTTGTTGTGGAGAAGAAGGGTTCTTCTTGTGAGAAGAGTGAGGTAGAGAAGAGTGATTTGGAGTCTTTGGATGGTGGCAAGGTTGAGGTTGTTCCCAAGAGTAGTTTGAAGAAGCAAGTGGAGGGTTGCAATCCAAAGGGGGTTGGAGAGGTGAGAGTGAAATGGATGGATTTGGTTGGCAAGGATCTTGTCCAGATTAGAGAATTTGAAACCAAGTAGGTTGCTTTTCTCAATTCCCATTCTTGTTCTTCTTGCTTGTTTGATTCGAGATGTTGGTGTTGTTATGATATTCAATTTCTGATGCTCTGTTATAAATCTTTGGGAAATTTTGGTGTGTGGAATTTGGAACCAAGAAGGTTGCTTTCTGAATTTCACTTGTTGTTCATTCTGTCTGTTTGATTCTAGATGGTTTTGATATTGTATTGATATGCGATTTCTGATGCTATGTTGAATCATTTGGGAAATTTCAGTGTGGATGGAATTTTTTTGCAAGTGGGTGAAATGATATAAAGTTGGATGAAGAATAGGAAATTTTTTTATGGTAAATCTTGTCAAAATTTGTTAACTATTTGTAGAAATTTGTTCTTTTTCCTTGATCTATGTTACACATAACATAGATCAAAGGAGGAGCAAATGCTTTTAAATGTAATAATTGTAAAATTTCATTGTTAGGGTAGAATGCTGAAATGCTCTCAAGTTTTGTTCTTTTATTTAATCAACTATAATATTTTTAGGTTTTGAACTAAAGTTCTATGAGACTGATATTTGTTGCCTGTTTGAAGTTACACCGTTAGGTTACAATGAAAAGTTCTGCTCATGCTATTTGACAATGTGAGGACATTGCAGAGATCTTCAATCAAACCACACAAATATTTACATTTTGTGTGGTACTACATCTCACTGTTTTTGTTGAACTTCTTGTTGTAATGGTCTTTAGGACATAAATAAGTCATTAATGGTAATATAAACTGTGTCTCGATGAACCAAATTCAACTTTACAATTGGATTGTCAACATTCAGTTCCTTTCCTTATTTATGACTCCACTGCCATTTAGTCAATACTTGGATGATTTGGAAGTTTAGATCTTTTGACATTTCAACTGCAACATCAATTTGTTCTCTAGGGTGAATCTGTACTTCTTGGATAATTCAAAAAGTTGAAGAGTCTATTTTATAAAAATTAAGACTGGCGAGGTGATGATTCTATATGTCCATGAATTTGATGCTATACCAATAGTATCCTCTATAAGCGCTATGTTGGACCAGAGCAAGCTCATAGTTTGATCATTGCTCTGATATATTTATCTTGTTTGATGCATAATTGAGGTGTCCTTTAAGTTTCTTAGTTTTAAAACTGGTAATACTTAATTCTTTCGACAGCTTTATCAGCATCTTGCCATCAGTGTACATTAACTTGATCGTCTATGTAAACGAGAATGGTAGTAACTCTCACGTCATGCCGGAAAACTCCAAATGGAAGCTTCCATTGAATTAGATATGCAAATTCGCAGATATTCAGTGAATTTATTCGACGAGCAATAACCTTTCTATTTTTTTCCCCCGGAACTTCATGCTTTTCTTAATAAAGTGAATTGTGATAGAATAAATTCCATTCCAACTAGTACTATGTCTTCTAACTTGAAGTTTGACAATTTTCTCATGCACATGCAGTGATTTGTGTGAATCAGATGACAATTCTGATGCCAACCCAGCCTGCAAGTGTGTAATTCAATGAGCCAATAACTGAGATCCTTGAAATTTCTGCTGCACTGAGCCATCTGAATCCAGTTCTCCCTCATCATCAATGCAATCATGTACACTGAAATTCAGTTAACTGAATGGATGTATCACATTCTTGAATGTTGAATGTATCTTTCCAAGATTCAGAAATGGTGGATGGCATGATAAAACCTCTTGTAGTTATGTGTCGGCAGAAAAGGATCTTTGAAGAGTGTCCCCATGCATGTTGGATTCTCTCATTGTACCGACATTGATATTCTTGGAGCTTGTTGCACAGAAAAGTAATACAGAATCAGACCAGAAGTTTAGATTTTTAGAATACTGTTTTGGATTTGACTTTTTTTTCTTGTTGGTGGAGTGGTGGTGTTGACTGTTGAGCTCTCTTGTTTAATGTAAATTGATCAAACAATAGACCATCACTGTCATGTCAAAATCCACAGTGTATTTCTTTGTTGGACTTTGTATGAACATTCAGGAAATTAATAAATCATTTAAGCTTTCTCAATCCTCGTATCATTTTATACTGTTCATCACTGCTCTTGGCTCTTATTACTTGCATAATAATCAGTGAAGATTGATAGTAATTTATCTTTAGATGAGGGGTAAAAAAAAAAAAAATGATATGAAGTCTACATTATAGAAAATCTGGGTTTTATTTTATGGACTTTGTCTATATTCTAAAAATATATATTCTTTCTTCAGTTTCTTATTTATATCTGAGAATTTTTTATGTTAAAGTAAGAAGTTACTTGGTGCTAATATTCTTAAATTTATTTAAAAATAATTGTTGAGTTTTATATATGAGTTTTAAAGCTTAGAGAATTATACAAAATAATAAAAAAAATGTAAACATTAAAATAGTGCCTAATTATTGTATTTTCATGGAACCCCTAATTTAAGAAAATTGCATAAAAAATCGTGAAAAAAATAAAGGCCAAATCTATAGCTTGTCCATATTTAAAAAAAAAAAACTCAGAAACCATTGAGTCTAGGAGTAATTACAGAAAAAACTAAAAGTAACAAAATAATTTTTTTTCTTGAAAAAAAGTGATAATTAATTTAATTTCTTACTTATTACTACTATTTAATAAAATAAAATAAATTATCCTCACAACCTTTTATATTTTTCTATTTTTACTTTTCAACCTTTCAAAAAGAACTCCAAATAATTTTAAATAAACCAGGGAGTTTAACAAACAAAAAGAGCTTTTTAAGAAAATCCTTGAAATTTTTTTAGGGTTTTTGTACAAATAACTCTCTCAAAATTTTATTTTTAAACTATCTTCACAATAGGATAGTGGTAATTTATTTACCTCCCCAATTGAGAGATTGAGATTTTAAAATCTCCATAACTTAAAATAAAATTTTTTTAAAAAAAATCCATAACCTCAAACTCATGAAATCTTTGAGCATGTCTAGATATCTTGAAGATTAATAAAAAAAATCAAAATGAAAAAAACATTTTAATAACATTCTACTCCCACTGTTCATTTTTATCTGTCATAAATCCGTGTTCCTTTTTATCTGTCATTTTTTAACATCAAGAAGCATTATGTGAATATATAAATTTTGGGTAATTTTGGAAAGATAACTAATTTTTTTATCAAATTATGTGAAATAACCAACTTTCTGAGATTCGCTTATTTACGACAGATAAAAAAGAATGGAGGGAGTATTTAACAACATTAGTTTGAAATTTTTTTAAAACAACCCTTATGATCTGAAAAATTAAAATACATCTCCCAATATACCTGTAGATCACATAGGAGAGAAAAACTTTGAAGAAAGAATTATAAAGATTTCACGGAGTTACATATAATTATGAAAAAAAAAATGAGGGAGTTTTCGGGTAAAGCTCAAAGTTTCAGGGGGGTCTATATAAAATCTCTTATATTCTCCCTCCTCTTCGCGGTTCCCTCCTCGCGAACTCCTCGAATGCATCATCAATGGCGACCATCCACCACTCTCCCATCCCTTTCTCCCCTCTCTTCAACCCTAAACCTCTTCATCACCACCACCACCACCTTCAATCCCCCTTTCCCAAGCCCAAACCCACAAACCTCTCCATTTCCACTCCCTCTCGCGTCGCCATCGTCGAGCACAAAGCTCCCGACCATCACCAGCTCCGCGCTCTTCTTCGCCTCGCCTCCCGTCACCGGGACCTTGCTCTTGGCCGAGCCATCCACGCCCGCATTACCAAGAGTCAGCACCATGAAGACACAGGTGAAATAACCCATCTTTTCAACATTCTCATCTCCATGTATCTCAAAGTTGGCCGCCTCTTTGATGCCCGCAAGGTGTTTGATGTTATGCCTTTTAGAGATGTTGTTTCTTATTCCTCTCTGGTGTCCGCGTATGCCAAGTGTGGATTGGAGAATGATGCAGTTGAGCTTTTTGATGAAATGCGTGAATCTGGGATTGAGCCGAATGAGCATAGTTTTGTTGCAGTGCTTACGAATTGCATACGAAGAATGAATGACCGATTGGGTTCTCAGGTTCATGGGTTGGCAATCAAAAGTCTTCACTGGTCTTGTGTGTATGTTGCGAATGCAATAATGGGGTTGTATGTGAAGTGTGGGCGTTTGGATGATGCTCTTCGGGTATTTGTTGAAATGCCTGAGAGGGATGTGTCATCATGGAATGCCGTTATTTTGGGTATGGTTGAGGATTTTAGATATCGTCAAGCATTTGAGGTGTTTCATGATATGAGAATGGATGGAATTGATGGAGATCGTTTCTCGTTGTCTACCCTTTTGACGGCTGTTTCGGAGGGGTTTAGCTTGGTTGAAGGACATGCTGTTCATGCTTATGCTCTTAAGGTTGGGTTGGAGCTTGATATAAGTGTGGGTAATGCGCTTGTAGGGTTCTATACTAGATTTAGATGTTTGGAGGATGTGGTTGACGTGTTCCAAAGAATGCCGGTGAAGGATGTGATATCCTGGACTGGGATGCTTACGGGGTTCATGGAATTTGGTATGGTGGAAGCAGCTTTGGAGATCTTTGATCAGATGCCAGAGAGGAACTCCATTTCATATAATGCCCTTTTAGCTGGATTCTGCCGAAATGGTGAAGGTTATCGAGGCCTGGAGTTGTTTCAAAGAATTATGGAGAATGGTGTGGAGATATCAGATTTCACATTGACGAGTGCTATTAATGCTTGTGCATTGTTCTCTGACAAAGAATCTAGTGAGCAAATACATGCATTTGTTGTCAAGGTTGGGTTCAGATCAAATCCTTGGATTGAAGCAGCTTTGCTGGATATGTGTGCCAGATGTGGCAGAATGGAAGATTCACAGAAGTTGTTTAAGAATTTGGTCCATGAAGAAAGCTTTTTGGTTGCATGGACTTCTCTGATTTGTGCATATGTGAGAAATGGACAACCTGATGAGGCATTGTCCCTTTTTAACACAATTTTAAAAGGCAATGATGCAGTAGTTTTGGATGAAATCATGTTGGCTACTATCCTTGGAGTTTGTGGGACCTTGGGATTTGAAGAGATGGGAAAGCAAATCCACAACCTTGTTATCAAATCTGGGGTCTCATCCGATTCAGCAGTATGCAATGCAGTCTTAAGCATGTACGCAAAGTGTGGGAACTTGGAAGATGCAATTTGCCTGTTTGGTTCAATGCCCCAACATGATATAGTGACGATGAATGCATTGATCAATGCTCACCTCCTCCACCGGCAAGGAGATGAGGTTTTGTCTATCTGGGGTGATATGGAGGAGTTGGGTGTGAAGCCGGATGGCATTACCTTTCTTTTGCTAATCTCAGCTTGCAAATGTACAAAATCAAAGTCCATTGATACCTGCTGGAGGTTGTTTCACTCTATGGCAAGCTCTTACAAATTAGAGCCATCATCTGAGCACTATGCTGCCATGGTTGATGTTCTAGGCTATTGGAGTTGCTTTGATGAAGCAGCGAAACTGATTCATAACATGCCTTTCAAACCAAATGCATTAGTCTGGCGTGCTTTACTTGATAGCTGCAGACTTAGATCAAATATTACTCTGGGGAAGCAAGTCATCCAAGAACTACTTGTTATGGAACCACAAGATCCATCAACATATGTACTTGTGTCAAATCTTTATTTGGCTTCTGGTAGATGGCACTGCTCGGAGAAGGTGAGGGAGGAGATGCGAGGAAAGGGGTTGCAGAAACATCCAACACGTAGCTGGATTATTCATTCAAAAATAGTTCACTCCTTCTACACAAGAGATAGATCACATCCGCAATCCAAAGACATTTACAGTGGTCTCGAGGTACTGATATTGGAGTGCATGAAAGCTGGGTATGAGCCTGATACAAGCTTTGTATTGCAAGATGTCGAGGAGTATCAGAAGAAGGATTTCCTATGCTATCACAGTGCCAAACTGGCTGCTACTTACGGGCATCTTGTCACAGAATTGGGACAACCGGTGCAGGTTGTGAAAAACATTCGTCTATGTGGAGATTGCCACACATTTCTGAAGTTTGTTTCATCTGTGACTAGGCGAGAGATCTCTTTTAGAGATGCCACTGGCTTTCATCGTTTTAAGAATGGCAAGTGCTCTTGCGGGGATTACTGGTGATTGAAATGGAAAGATTGTTTGTTACATATGATCTCTTTTACCCATTTTGTCAAGTGTAGAGATAATTGTACATTATATTAATTCAAGGAAAAAATTGAGAAAATTTTCCTCTTATCATCCTTTTCTTTCTGTGATACATACTGATGGTCTCAACTTGTTGCTGAAGATTAGAGAACACTTCCAAGAAGAAAGTGAAAGGTATGTGTTTCACTAAATGTTCATTTTGTTTACTGTTGCTTCAGAGCAAATCATTTTAATAGTCAATTAATAGAGCTTTTCGTATTTATCAGCTTCTAGATGAATGATGTCCGATAGAGCTTTTAGACATGCTAGCTTACGAATGCTTGAATAGCATCATCAGCAGGAACAACACCTGGTATTGTTGTTGCATAAACGTGTTTCTTATGCTTCTGAATAGTTTATAGACCATTGATTTTTAGGCTCAGTACAAATCATTAGTGCATTTCATCTCTTATTAGAAAACTAGATCGGAAGAATGTATCGCTTGTTCTACACCAACCTGTTGCACATTCTGTATATTTTGGTGAGCAAAAAATACATATTTTTTGGGTGAACAGAGCTCACACTTTTTTAAATGTACAAGAATTTAATTTGTTTCATCAAATAAAATAGATTCATCTTGCCATGACCTTCATGTGCAATTTCTCATGAACTATCCGTTATAGTACAGAAAAATGAACAATATCTGCAGTGTAAGCTATGTATATATGGAAGAGCTTGGCATTCTCTAAAATAGTAAGACCTTTGCATGAATCAACAGGAAATAGAAAATGATCAGCCTGAGTATTGTGTCAAATTGCCAGTTGCCTAATGATTAGCCACTGGCTGCTTATTCCTTGTTGAATATGCCAAAAATTGATTTAATAGCATTGATGGCATTCTCATTGATAAATGATTCATCATACTTCTTCATCAGGGGCTCGAATTCTTCAGCAGTTCTTACATTGGCCAAGTCAGGATCAGTCCTAATTCTCTGCAGCAACAGGTGTCAGATGTATAACATTAAAATCCATCAGGTAATGGAATTGAAAGGTTCGTCACCTTGAAATCGTCATATCCTGCTTTTAATGCTTCATCTAACGCAGAAATTGCAGCTTGTATCTACCAAAGGAATTGAGGATAACAAATTCTTCAGTAAACCATCTGTGTTTCAGAATGAAAAAAAAGAACTTTTAGCTTGTCATTTCACAAATACCTGATTTAGCTTGGAATAGCAGCATGCTACATTGTAACAAGCCACCGAGGTTTCATCAGTTTCTGGTTTCGATCCTAAAACTGATTCAAATTTCTCCAATGCTTCCTCATATTTCCCACTCCTTTGTTTCAGGGAAAGTACAGTCACCAAAAGATATTTGAATGTAGTGCAACCGAATTCAATCAACTTACTTGTAGAGCTTTAGACCTTCACTAAGGTCTTTCTCCCGGCGCTCCTTCCGTTCCTTCTTCCGCAGGTAATTTTGCACCTGCAAATCAGTTTTTCGATATTTAGGAATTCAATCATATCTGCAAATTTGTTTCATTTTGCTTCATTGATCATGGAACTTACTTGAATTTCTCTCACTGTGTTACTAATCACACCAGAATTCCTCTCGGCTCTTATGATCTCTTTCTCTGTGAGCTCACCACCATCCTCTATCTTCCCTGCATCTCATTTGAACACAACATGAATTTTGACAAACATTCAAACAACCATAATTTGCATAAATTGCATAAATTGCATACCGTATCTCTTCTCCATCTTCATCAGCAGTGGTCCAATTCTCTGTCTAATAGTGTACATTGTCCTTCCATACTCTGCAGCAGGCCATATCTCTTCTCCAAACACAGCACTGCACAAAGAGATGTATATAAAACAACATGTTCATATTATTTTCCAACAACTTAGGACACAAACAGAGAATGTAACCTGGTGGCGATGACTTTGTCTCCGACAGTGAACTTCCCGGACTTATCAGCAGAGCTCCCGGGAGCAATGGCGTCTATGTAAGTGCCCCCATCTCTCCCCTTCATGAACCTCAAACCATAAGGTTTGTCCAACTCCACCTCATACTTATCTTCTCCTCCTTCCCCACCTTCAGACTTTGATGGCTGAGACTCAGTAGCTGGAGTTGCTTTGGCTACAAGCACACTAAGCTTCATTGCCCTGCCACTGAGTGAACAACATGCTTGTGAATCAGAGAAAGGGAAGGCCTTGTTGATCAATGAGTACTTGGTGAGCTTTTTTCTTGGAATTGGAGAAGATAAGCAGAGTGATGGGTTGGTTATTGAAGTTATGGACATTGTTGGTTTGCTTGTTTTCTCAGCTTCTTCTTCTTCTTCTTCTTCTTCTTCTTCTTCTTCTTTCTGTGTCTCTAAAGCTTAAACATGAAGTTTATGTGAAGTTTATGTGTATGGATGGAAACAGTTAAGAGTTAGAGAGAAGAAAGGAGATATGGAGAGAAGAAGAATGGTGTGTTCTTGTGGTTCATTTTAGTTGGAGTATTCAAGACTAGGCACGCTTGCAATGGAGGCCTCTCATCTCACCGTTTGGTAGGGCCTATCTTTTTATTTCTTTTTATTTTATTTTATTTATTTTAGGTGTAATTCCCAAAATGGTCCCTGTACTTATGCAAGTGTTTCTTTTTGGTCCCTCTACTTCAATTTATATCTTTCATGTCCCTCTACTATTTTAATTGGGCAATCTTAGTCCAAATATAGACGGACGTTTTTTCTCCCGTCTGTAATGGCTGACGTGGATTAATTTACGCTTACGTGGATTAATTTATGATGATGTGGATTTGTTTATGTTTTAAAATATATTAAAAAAAAAATCTTTTTTAATAAAAAAATATATTAAAATAATAATAACGGTTCGGATCTTTTTGTTTGGATCCAAACCCCGTTCACCCAACTCTCATCCTCGTCATCCCCGTTGAAGAACTCAAAACCTAGTTTACTCTCCCAATTCACCGCCGATCGCCGTCACCTTCGTCCCCGTTGGAAGCCTTTAAAACCCGACATTTATCCTTGCTCATCTCAAGACGCCGTTGTTGTGCACCCATTGAGGCGTCCCAATTGCGCGCAAGGCCCCGATTAGGTACCCTTCACTTTCTCATCTCAGTCCATGGTGGAAATGTCTCCATCAATGTGCTATAATTTGCCATTATGACACTATTTTGTTAAAATTTTTAATATGTTCTGGCTTGCATTGGAATCCTACTCTTGTTTTTTATTGTAGTTCATATCCTGTAACTTGTTAAGTATTAAAGGTTTTGTGTGTGTGAGAGTGGGGACCAGAGAGATGATAAAATTATTTTAGTAGTTGATAAGCCAGTTAATGTAAGTATTAAAGCATGGGAACTTCTGTTTAAGATTAGTTCATAGAATGCTTTCTTTTCAATAAAGTATGGTTTATTTACATTAAAAAAAAATCTATATGTTTACAGGAGGAAGAACTTGTCAAGTTTTGTCATTAATTGTATACAAGGAAACCAAAAGGGCAATTGTTACACCAAGTAACAAAGTCCAGAGTAGTGAGGGTCACATCTTAGATCAATTTGCAATAAAAAAAAATGGTTAGAAAGGACAAAGAATTGACCAAACCACCATTCACTACACTCTTCATAAAAGTTAATAATTTGGAGGAAGACATAAATTATGATTGCTAATCAAACATACATCAATGGATCATGGAGAGTCCTCGGAGATAGGAAAGGATCCATTAGAGTCTTTGCGTGATAAGGTACATCTTCATATTAATGTCTAATTCTTGCAAATAATTAATTAACTTCTTTTTGTCAGAAAACATCATCTCAATTTTAAGAAAAATCCCATTTACAGCAGCCCATTATTATAGTTCATGTCCTATAACTTGGTTAGTATTAAGGGTTTTGTGTGTGTGAGAGAGTGGGGATTAGAGAGATGATAAAATTATTTCAGTAGTTGAGAAGCATGATAACTAAATCTGTTTAAGAATTAGTTAATTATTATCATAGTATAACTTCCTTTCTTCATTCCTTTTAGTTGTATCTAATTTCTAACTGATAAAGTAATTAATTAGTTTGCATTTATTTGTTGTGTGATATACCATCCAAATTGGCATTTGTCATGCCCACATCCAAATTGGCACTGTTTCTTTAAGTGAATTAGATTAATTTTTTATTTTTTACTTTGTCGTGGGCCTTGTGGCTTGCATTAGCATGATATTGTTCTGTTTTATCATAAGTTGTAGTTAATGTAATGTAATTTATCATAGATTAATTTATCTATGATTGGTAGTTTGTATGCCTAGTAACATAGAAACAATGAATGGTTGTGTGAGGATGAGGGAATGCTCAACATGATTTGGTCCTACTTTTAATAAAGTAGTGGGGACCACAAAGAGATGTTTCAATTTAATACAACTTAGTACGATTTTTTTAAAATGATATGATACTAAATTTATTTGTTGTACAACTTGGTAGATTTTTCCTTGACAACTTCCTTGCATTTATTTGTTGTGCAGCATCATGGAGGATTACATAATTAAGTACCATCATGGAGGGATAATGTTAAAAGAAGATGCCAAATATGTCAATGGGTCAGTTGTGGAATTTGCAGTAGACCCTGATAAATTGTGTTATTGGGATATGTTAGGAGATTTGAAGGAGCTCGGGTATGATATTCAGAGATGTTTCAATTTATTTTTTGTGGATGATGGGAGGACACTAAAAAGTATTACGAATGATGAAGGTATTGTATCTTTATGTGATAAATTAAGAAGGCATGGCACAGTAGATATTTTTGTTGAATCATTAGACATTAGCCATGAGGATACCTTGCCAGATGTCTTATTGCCTAATTCTCAAGGTGTTGTGGAGTTGGAAATGGGTGAAGATGATGATGATAGAAGTAGCAGTGCCTTGGGTGAAGATGATGAGGGTCAAGATGATGAAGAAAGATTAGTGAGTGTGCCCTTTATTAACTATAGCTCAGATGAAGATGAAGAAAGAAACCAAGCTAGGGATAAGGTGGCCAAATATATCCAACTTAAGAAAACAATCCAGAAGGATGTTTGTGAAAGAAACAATGAAGATGGAGATGCATGTAGACTTGGTAATGTTTCAGAATCCAGTGCAAGAAACAATATGGCATCTACGATTGAGAGTGGTAAAGTGATTGGGTATGAGAGTGATTATATAGACTCCTCAGATCCTGGCAGTTATGAAGAAACTAGTGGGAATTCTGATGCCGATGATGCAATTAGGCATAGGTCTAGTAACAAACACTATGATCCTAATGCTCCATTGGCTGAATTTTTTTTAGACCTTAGGTTTGTAGACCTAAAACAATTTAAGAGGGAGCTTGTGGAGTTCTCAACTAGAAAAGGGTTTGAGTTTAAATATATTAAAAATGATGCAAAGAGGGTGAGAGCTAGATGTTCTGCTAAGGGGTGCAAATGGTTGATTCTATGCTCATGGTGCAATGGGAAAAAGTTGTATGTTGTTAAAAACTATATTGCAGAACACTCATGTCTCCTCAAGGCTACAAAAAATAAAAGGGTAACTTCTAATGTGGTTGCGAGAAGGTTTGGTGATATAATCAGTAGCATGCCTTTCATTAGGCCTAGCAATTTAAAGGTGATGGTTAGGAGAGAGCTAGGGGTTTTTGTTACAAGCAAAGTATGCAGAAATGCCAAGGGTTTGGTGCTCAAAAAAATTGAAGAACAATTTCGGGAGGATTTCAGGGTGCTGCACAATTATGCAATGGAGTTGAAGGACACAAATCCTGGTACTAATGTGGTCATTGTCTCTAAAAGGAAGAATCCAAATGAGCTACCTATGTTCCAAAAGATGTACATTTGTTTAACAGCTACTAGAGAAGGGTTTATTGCTGGCTGTAGGAGGCTTATAGGTTTGGATGGGTGTTTTTTGAAGGGTTTAATGAAAGGCATGCTTCTAGTAGCAGTAGGAAGAGATGGGAACAATCAAATGTTCCCTATAGCATGGGCTGTGGTAGAGAAGGAAACAAATGAAAGTTGGACCTGGTTTATAGAGCATCTCAAAGTTGACTTATGCATTGGCGATGGACTTGGATGGGCTATTGTCAGTGACATGCAAAAGGTTTCCTAAAACTTTATTTAATTTTTTCCTTCACCTGAAACTTAATTTTAATTGCATGATTGTTTTTTATACAGGGTCTAATCCATGCAGTGAATGTACTTTTACCCCTAATTGAGCATAGGATGTGTGCGAGGCATGTTTATGCTAGATGGGGGAAGAAATATCAAGGTAAAGAACTTCAACTTCATTTTTTTGAGCTCGTGCCAGTCAACTAGTCGACCCGGAGATGCAAAAGACATTTGCAAAATATGAGAAATCTAAAGGGAGGAGTGATGGCTGTGGATGAATTATTGGAGAGATGGCCAATTAATGGTTGGTGTCAAGCTTTTTTCAGTGACCTGATTAAGTGTGAGAGTATAGATAACAACATGTGTGAGACCTTTAATGGGGTGTTGTTAGAAGCCAGGAGCAAGCCTATAATTTCCATGTTTGAAGATATGAGGAGATATGTGATGACTAGGGTTGTTGTCAAGAGAGAATATGCTATGAAGTGGAGATTTGATTGTGGCCCCAACATTGTTTCCAAAATTCAGAAAGAAAGGAGTAAGAGTGTAAAGTGGCAGGTGGAATGGAATGGAGGTACAAGCCATGAAGTGTTTTTGGGATGACCTAGTGCAACATGTGAGAGAGGTTTATGTTATTAGATTAGCTAACCGAGCTGCACATGTGGAAAAATGGGATAAAAAGTGGTGTCCCTTGTCGAGCATGGCATGGTCAGTAATTGCATTTTGTGGTGAAGACCCAGTGAATTATATCTCTGACTGGTTCAAAAAGGAAACATACTTAAGAGCCTATCAGTTTACTGTAAGCCCATTAAAAGGCAGGACATATTGGCCAATAAGTGAAGCAGGTCCACTATTGCCACCTATAGTTAAAAGGATGCCTGGAAGGCCTGCAAAGAAAAGGAAAAGGGAACCACTAGAGAGCAAGAATAGAAGCACAACAAAACTTTCTAGGGCAGGCAGGGTTATGAAATGTGGAATATGTCATACTCAGGGGCACAACAAAGTTGGGTGTCCAAGAAGAGTTAATATTGTAAGTTTCTCACATCTCTTTTGACTAGCTAATCTTTATTCTCATTTTACTTAATTGGGCATACTAATCATAATGTAGGCAACAAGTGATGGCTCCCAGCTTGATACACCCCAGACAACAATTGATACAACAATTAATTCAACTAGGCAAGAGACACACAGAGGAAAATCTATTGGTACTCAATCATCAAAGGGACAAAACATTACAGCTAGATCAAAGAAAAATCAGAAGACAGTTATTTTGAGAGTTAGTAACAATTCTCATGGTTCAACAAATTACCGCCCATTGATGAATTTTCTTTCATGTAATATGTTGTGTTAGTTACAAAAGGATGAAAATTTGTTTTGTTAATCATTTGTAGGGTGCCCACACGGGTGAATTTATTATTGGAAAGGAACCAACGCCTGGTTATTCATTCATTACTCCCAGTGGATTAATGGTAATACATCTTTTCCCCCTTTTAAATCCATCTTACTAAACCATGTATCATTTTTTGTGTTACTAAAACATGTTCTCTGGTGAATATCTAATATCTAATGCTCAGGAAAAAAGGAATAGGATGGCTACTCAAAAGGAAAAATGTAATGAAGAAGGAGCAAGCCAGCCTATATCTACAACAATTGAGGTTCCAGACCACTTGTCAACACAACAAAGTATAACAAGGGATGCAAATACAGAAGATCCTCATATCTGAGTCAATAGTTATGCTTGGTTTTTTTTTTTTTTGTCTCAATCTGCACAAATGATGTGTGAAACCTAATGACATGCAATTTTGGGATGCTTTTTTTGTAACTGTATGTCAGTATGGGCCACATGATCATTGGTGATAAACTAATGTTGTTGCTCTGTTACTCAATTAAACATGTACCAATGTCTGAAGTGCTTGGATGTAATATGTAAAACAAAAATGCTTGGATTTATAAGTGTTGTTAAGAATGTAGTTTTTTGTAACAGATTATGAGTGTATTTTTAATATGAAATTGTGTAATTTCCAAATTAATATGATCAATGAAGTACATGTGTTACCTTTGTTTATTAATATGTGTAACAAATTTTGAGCAGATGGAAGTTTGTTTTTTATTTCCTTTACAATTTTAGATTTTTATGACACCAATAATTTATCTGTTGTTAAGGTGAGCAACACATTACATGGTTGTCATCCAATTTCACATTACTTGTCACTTGTGTACTCTCTTTACTCTAGAGTGTAGAATGAAAGACAAGTATTTTTGTTTTTTTATGTATTTTTAAACTCAACCGATTTTTGAATCTTTGTCCCGACAACACCTCAATCTCATTTTTATTTAATTCTTTTTAATTCCTTTTTATTCTCTTATATCGAAAACACAAAATTACAAATTTAGTCACTTCATCGAGCAAAAATCGGAACAATAGATACATCACCAAAAACAATAGATACAATGGAACAAAGAAATTATGAAAAATAAAATCATTAAAAGGAACTTATGCTCAAACATCAAGCACAATGCCTCATTTAGCCATTTGTTATATGTTTTAAAAATTGGCTATTTATCGGTCTCGGAGCATGATGGTGAAGTCTCGACAACGAGTTGCTATGGGGTGGACAATATTGGGGAATTGGAAGGAGATAAGGGTGATGGTAAGGATGATCGTGGGATTGATATCTGTGAGAGTTTCACCATGGATGAGGAAGATGATGAGCAAGGATAAATGTCGGGTTTTAAAGGCTTCCAACGGGGACGAAGGTGACGGCGATCGGCGGTGAATTGGGAGAGTAAACTAGGTTTTGAGTTCTTCAACGGGGATGACGAGGATGAGAGTTGGGTGAACGGGGTTTGGATCCAAACAAAAAGATCCGAACCGTTATTATTATTTTAATATATTTTTTTATTAAAAAAGATTTTTTTTTTAATATATTTTAAAACATAAACAAATCCACATCATCATAAATTAATCCACGTAAGCGTAAATTAATCCACGTCAGCCATTACAGACGGGAGAAAAAACGTCCGTCTATATTTGGACTAAGATTGCCCAATTAAAATAGTAGAGGGACATGAAAGATATAAATTGAAGTAGAGGGACCAAAAAGACACACTTGCATAAGTACAGGGACCATTTTGGGAATTACACCTTTATTTTAAGAAGGAAAGCACAAAGCTTGGTTACTGGACACTTGGTAGGAAGCATATTCTCAATTTCTTGTCAAACATGATGGCATGTGTCACTAATCTCAAAGCGACATGGGTGGTCTATGATGTTTTAAAGTAGCTTAGTATATCTTCTTGTAATATGGTTTCTTTAGTTTTTATTTTTTATTTTTAATTTCTTTATTACATACATGCCCCTTGCTAACCCTTATAATACACATGCGCTCTCAAAAGCTCTTTAGTTTTTTCGTTGCATGTATATATAGTCAGGTACTTAATTGGATATTGTATTAGATTATTTTACAAAAATTTTCTTTCATTTAAAGGTTTGAGTTTTTATAGATAAATTCATTTTTGGTTCATCCAAATTGTCTCAATGTTTTGTTTTATTTTTATATTTTTAAAATGTTTAATATAATCCATAAATTAGTTTTTTCTTATTTTATCATCATATCAAATATTTAATATGGGTTTCATCTTTCTATTTTTTTAGGATAAATATGGCTGTAATTTGATAAAAGTAAATAGTGATACAAAAGTGGATTAAATTTTGTCATCTAAAAATAACAGAGTTATGGGAATTAAGATATATTTTTTGGTAGGCGCCATGTTTTTTTCCCCATTTTTTTTCAAATTTCATTTGAATTAAAATGATTGTTTTACCAGGAGGTCACTCGAGGGATTTCACCACTTCTTTGATGATGTGGATGTCTTAAAGTCTTTTTCAACAAGCCGATGGCACGCAATTTATCTAGTTAGCACTTCCACATCACTCATGGATGCCACGTCAACACTCATGTGTCACAAAACCCTCTTCTTCTCGGGTGAGAGAGAAAGGGGGAGATGGGCTTTCCTCATTCTAGCAAGGAAGAGAGCAAGTGCGAGAAAGTAGAGGACATGGCCTTGCAGTCTTCGACAAGCAAGAAGGAGAGACTGCTGACCTATCACTATGGCAACACATCTTGAGAGAGTTGCATTCTCCTTGCTTTAGTTTCTTTTTTTGGTTAATATGTTGTATTTTTTTTCTTTTGGGTTATTGTTTATTCAGAATTGAGAATTGACATTTGGTTTATTCTCTATTTATTGTATTCTCAATTGCGTTTGTTTTTGAATGAGTTAAATTTTAGTTGCAAATACATATATATATATATATATATATATAGCGATAAAACAAGCAGTTTGAAGTAAACTGGGTTTCCCTATGATAGTATATTTTGTCAACTCTTACATTTCACTAAACTATGAATAATTTCAGTGAATCAATTTTATTTTAAGTATACTAAAAAAAAAACTCAAATAATTAAATCTGCGAAGAAGAAGAGCTGAGCATGCATTCGTGAAAACGTGGAATATATTCATTCAAATTTGCAACATGAAAGTATTCTAATAAATATATTCATTTATATCGGAAAGCCAATTTAAAATTTACAAAATATGTCATAATAATCAGCATCCTCAATTGACAGTATTTTATTGAAACTACAAGGTTACAAAACATATTTACTGTAGAAGTAAAACTATTCTATCACTAAATGTTACGCCCCAACTCGCCGGACCGGCACACGAAAACCATAGCGGCAACCCGGGGAGGGATTCACATATCACTCAACCCTCGAGTCACTACAAGACTAACAAAACCCTGGATTTCCATAATCCTAATCACAAATAACAAGAATACATAATATATAAGCAATGTAGTACAACAATAGTACAAATGAAGCAACAAAATCAAAACCTAATAATGGAGTTCAAGAAATATACTAGTCACAAATACAACAAGGTTTTCAAGAATAATAGACAACATACAAATTATGCATATAGAGTGTTAAGCACTCTAGAGGATTCATGTCCTTATACAATGCAACATGTTCAAGAAGAAACATACATAAAACTGGAAATAAAAAGGATATATAGAGAATGCCCAGCACTCCGCCTCGTCATAACACTACTGGCCGCTAAAGCCTCCAAGGGAGGGAGAGGGTGAGTAACCAAAGTCACTTAGTGAATGCGTTATCACAATCCTAAAAGAATATAAAAACAAGTCGATGAATTGTCAATAACCAAACTTTTATAATAATACATATAGCTCTAAATAATTCAGCATGTATATATATATATATATATATATATATATATATATATGAGAAACATTGTTAGCATAAAAGGTTCATTTGGCTTAAAGAAGGGTTTTCATGTTTAAAAAATCATAACCGAGTATAATACAAGTTTTTAATACATTACACCATAAAACTTGTCATAAAATCCATTTTTCTTTTCAAGAGTATACAAGGGATCATAACAAAAAGAGTTGATCACAAGAAACATGAATTTCTCAATTACCTATGTTTACATCTCAATCAATCGATCAATGGTCTAGATAGCCCCCTAAACAATAGTTGTGGCCGCAGCTAAGTACAGAACAGTCAAGGCCCTAATGTCCTTGACATTGACCCACTTGGTCAGTGTGGTGATCCTGGACTCCCAGTGCACATCCAGTCGGGCCTCTACGCACCACCTGAGGTGAATAAATAAAACCATGTCCTCCACGCCACCTTTATAAGCTAGCCCGTGGAGACCCCCTACTGCAACAGGCGGGTTACAATCTCATCACCATCAAAATCACCTGTAGGCGTATCAATAATACCATCCATGTAACTCATATCTCATGGTCCCTATCTAGGAAAATATTCAAATGTCATGAATGAACATCATTTCCATATACATAAATGCCACAAGTATAATATGAGTATAAAGTTTCACACTTCATTTCAAACCAATATACCAACATAGTCATAAGTATTCTCATCAAACATCAGAGTTTCTCTCATAATTCAATAGCATAGAAATTCATTTCCAAACCAATCAAAGCATCGATTCATGATGATAAAACCATGGAAAACTCTCAAATAAAGCAATGAAGATTTTTAGGTAATACTCTAATAGAATTATGCAATCACGTAACTCACTCACAACTTAGGTGATAAAAACCTTAAGCAAGCCACTCCTCCTCCGGCTCCTTACCTCGCAACGAGCCCTCACCACCTAACCAACCATACACACACACACAAGAGCAACTAGGAAGAATTAAGCAAAGGAAATCATAAATGAAACCCATGCTTAACAATGTCATGCAACCATAACAAGACCTAGGGTAGGCTCAAAACTGGGTTCAAAGGTTTCCAAGGATTTCCTAAGGGTGATTGGCATCAATTCAAACCAAAAAAGCAAGGAAACAAGAATGGCTTTCTGAAGCTACAGTGACACTACATTGACCATGAGTTTCAGTAAGAAATGGTTCAAAGATACAACCAATCATGGAAGAATAATAATGCAAACATTCTCTCAAGTTCTAATAGCAGCAAGCAAGAATAAGAACAAGGATCAAGCCTTCAATCCTATCCCTAGATCCATCCATCCATCAACCCAACAAGGAAGACAAAGAGTAGAAGAAAGCTTACCTATAAGTTCTAGGAGAAGGATGATGGATCTTGAAGCTCCAAACTAGCAAGAAGAGGGAGTCATCCACCTTTCTTCTTGCTCCAAAAGACACCAAGGGATGAGAAGAAGAGAGAGAGAGAGAGAGAGAGAGAGAGAGAAAACAAAAAAACAAAAAAGAGAGCTAAAGAGAGGAAGTGAAAACATAAGGGAAAGAGAAGCTCTCAAAAGGATTAAAAAGGCCTGGCCTAGGCCTAGGCGTACCATGTGGCCCGTAGGAGTGCGCTTGGGCTCACCCTATGCCCACATCTCAGGCGCCGGTTGCCTGATGGCTGCCTGGTAGCCTCAACGGCTGCCTAATGGGTGCAAGCACGTGGCCTGGTCTTCAGTCCAAGCCAAGAAGGCGAACACGCATGTGCACGCTCAACTGCGTGAGTCCAAAAACAACTCGAACGCACTCCAACGGACTCAGTCTAAATACCGAGGAAAAAACAAACGAGCTCAAATAAAACTTCGAGTCAATAGACACAAAAAAACCGAAACACCACACTAAATTTGCAGATTTATAAAATACTACGAAACAAAACCACTCTTAAAACTTTGGTGGTAGCTCATAGCTACAATTTGTTCCAGAAAGAATGGTGGAGAATGTACATCAAAACTTTGTGAGCCACTTAAGCAAGGTTACAAATATGCTATCATAAAGAGAGAAAAAAAGACAACTTTCAACCAAAGACATCCACATAGAAAGGATAGTTGCAAATCCTTCAATAAGTCTTCTAGTATGATTCAGATGAAGAAGCAACAACTGCAATTCCTGGTGGTACCTATACTTTCCTCCTCTTGCAAGCACCTCTTACTTTGTTCTTTTCTTTAAGATCCTTCTTTTTCCCTTGAGATTTAAGTACATGAGCTCTTGTATCATTAGATGCAAAAGATTTGTTTGGTGGATTTTTTTTAGGCTTGCCCACTTCTGTTGCAACTTTTTTTTCATTTGTCCTTGTTTTTTTTACCCTTCTATGCAATTCTTGCCTCTTCCTTTGAGTTTCTCCTGAAGATGTTGCTTTATGAAGTGTTAGAATAGGATCTATAATTACCTAGAATGTCTTAAAAAAACAAAATTAGCAGAACAATCAAGCTCTAAAGTATGTTAATTACCTGCGCCGCTCACTTGTGAAGCAGGTTCCTCTGAGGCTTGTTTATCAATTTTTCTAGATGATGTTTCAATTGTCTTTCTTTTTAGGGCCCCTCTTGTAATTATTTCTGACCTCTTGAATTGAGTTTTCAATGCAGGTGGTGCTGTAGGGAGGGTTTGCTCAGGTTTTGTATGTACCTTGAATGTTATAACACACACACACACACACACACACACACACCAATTAGTTACATGAATATTCAGGCCCTAAAGAATAGTAACATTTGCAAGACTAACCTGTGACATGGGATCTCCCGAGACTTGTTTATTAGCTGTAGTTTCATTTGCCAGTGCTTTTTTTCCCGCTACTGTACTTAATCCTCGCCTCCTCACTATATTTTCTTTTATGGGTGTTGTTTCAAGGAATGTTTTATTTGCAGTCGTTGTCTCATTTATCAATGCCTTTTTCCCCCTTATTGTTCTTAATTTTGGCCTTCTCACTTCAAGTTCCCCTTTGTGTGTTGCTTCAATGAGGGTTTTGTTAGGTTGAGACATTACCTACAATGAATTAAAAAAATAAAATAAAATTAGTTAACATAATCAATAAAGCCCTAAAGTACATCAGCCAATTGTAAGACTCACCTGTGACACAGGATCTTCTTGGGGTTGTCTATTTGTTGCATCTTTCTCATTTTGATTTCTTGTCACTAAAGTATCAACCTTGCCATTTGCACAGAGCACAAATTAGATCTCTAAAAAAACAAGTGGATGCTCAAAACAGAAACATACCATATCCTGCTGATTGCCATGGCCTACTTGACTTTCTTGTCCACTTGAACTTTCATTCCTTCCCTGCCATACATACATATTAAATTAAATTCATAGCAATATTAGTGCGGTATATAATATATATATATATATATATATATATTAAATTCACAAACAAAGAGTAGACACTAACCTGAACTCCATTTAGTTCTTTTTCTTCTTTTTCTTCTTCTTCTTCTTCTTCTTCTTCTTCTTCTTCTTCTTCTTCTTCTTCCTCTACATATTTTAATAGTTTAACCCTACTTAACTGATCCACACCCACGCCTTCATCATTGCAAACATTAGCTCCTACTCCATGAACATTGGCACCATTGGCAAGTCTAACACAAACATATACTTCCTTACTAGACCCAACAGATATTGCCATTTTCAAGGCATCTAAATCAGTTTTTACTTCTTTCAAACCTTTTTCCTCACTAGTGACATCTAACCACCAAATACTACAACCCTCCACATCTAACTTAAATTCTTTAGCCATGCTTATTAGTTCAAGTCTGGACATTTGATCAGCACAACAATAATCTACATACCCGGCCATGCCTTCTATTTCATCCACCATGTAATGCAACCGTATTGTGAATAATTCAGCATTTGGTACTGAAAAAAAATATCTCAATGTCAATGACTGTACATGGTAGGATAGTGTGAGAAATAAATCTATGCAAATGTTCTTATGTAGCTTGCATACGTTCACTAGTACATTTTCCTATAGCCTTAACATGAAGTCAGGCTTGCAACATATTCAATGATGACAGAACATGCACAAGTTTTTTGGGTGAACATGAACAAATATTTTGACAAACATTGCAATAAATGCTATACATGACAACAACCAATTTACTTCAGGCATCTATGGCAACTAATGTAAAATACTTATTTACGCCAAAACACACATTTTTGTTGAAACCTTCAAGCATTAATGGCAACTAATTTAAAATCATAGAACATGACATGCATCATGGAAACTAATTTTAAATATATAGGGAACCTAATTTAATATACTTGGATGGCAACAACTAATTGAAAACACAATTTTTGTAACCAAGCCACAAATTCTTATAACTTAAAATTATAACTTCCAACTCAAAATTAGTAGATGACAACCAATAATGAAATTTAAGTTAAAATAACTGGAAGATGACAACCAATTCATAGTTTCATTCTTCTTGTCAAGGTCTAAAATCATAAAACTTGCCTATGCAACCAAGGAACTAATTTTAAGCATCAATGACAACTAGTTTAAAAATACAAAGATGACAACAACAAATTGAAAACTTTTTTATTATTATTAGGAGAAGTATTAAAATCATAAAACCTAAAAAATGACAACTAATTTAAAGCTTTCTTGTTGTTGTCAAGGCCTAAAATCGTAGAACATAAAAAGATGCATCAAGGAAACTAATTTTAAATGCTTAGGGAACCTAATTTAAAACTACTGGATGACAACAACTAATTGAAAACATTATTTTTGTTTAAAACTAGTAGATGATAACAACTAATTATGCCAACTAATTTAAAACTAGTAGATGATAACAACTAATTTAAAACTTTCCTCATGTTGTCAAAGCCTAGATGTTCCAAGTAAATTAGAACACCTTGAGGTCATATGCAAAATTATGACATGGCACTTTGATAAGTAAAAGCATCAAGGAAATTGATTTCAACCAAATATGCTCCAAGGAAATAGAATCACATGGCAACTTGATGAGTAAAATTATCAAAAAAATTAATTTCAATCATCTATGACAAGTAAATTAATCGCATGGCAACTTGAGAAGTAATCAAGGAAGTTAAGTTCAACCATCAGAGACAAATAAATTAAATCACATGGTAACTTGAGGAGTAAAATCATCAAGGAAATTAATCTTAGCCATCAATGACAAATAAATAAAATCACATGGCACCTTGACATGAAAAATCATCAAGGAAATTAATTTCATCCATCAATGACAAGTAAATTAAATCAAATGGCACATTGACATGTAAAATCATCAAGGAGATTAATTTCAAACATCAATGACAAATAAGCTAAAATACGTAGATGTTCAAACAAATTTAAATTAGATGTTCACAATGAACTTAAAACACCTGCTTGATGATAACTAATCTAAAACACCTACTTGATGAGAACTAATTTCATCCACCACATGGCACCTTGAGAACATGTACAAGTTTCATTGTTTTATTGCTCATGATTTTGAATAATTTCAAGCATCAATGACATCCACATTTACTTGTGTAAGGATGGAACTATTTTCTTGTAATTGTTATTAAATTAGACTTTTATTTCCAACTATTTACAATTTATCTTGATTTCTATTAGTGTCTTATGGATTCTTTCTTACAATTCATTTTTATCAATTTTTACTTTTTCTTTCTAGAGAATGACTTCAGTTTATAAATATTAGTCTCATATTTTTTGCTTATAAAAATTTTACATACTCTTTTGTTGGTTACATGGGAGGACAAATGCTATAGCAAGTTAAGAATATTACAAAATATGCATTTTAAGGAAGCAAAGTTGAACTACATAATATAACTACTCTATAAGAAGATTATATTTTATTTTTATTTGGACATAGACAATTAATGACAAATCTAAGGAATTTCATGTCATACATGAAAACTTGATTGATATACACTACTGATTATTATATTGTTTACAAATAGAATTCTATAACTAATGTTTACATGTTGATTATTATATTGTTTATGACGCTATAGATTATTATATTCGTGTACATGTCAAACTACATATTTTCTTGATGTCCTTCCAATGTTTCCATGCTAAAGTTTCTAATGGTGTTATCAAATTTGAATTTGGCATCATCTAGACATGCACATAATACTATGCACTTTTTTTCTTAACAAATAGTGCACACTTTAATTATTACATGTGTTTTTCATTAGAAGGATGTTTATTTGAAGAGTAATGTTCATGATTTCTAAGCAATAAAAGCTATTCATTACTACAATACATATATTATTCATATTTCCATCGTTATATTGGTTATAACTCCCTCCTAATACTATATACTTTATGAATTCTTCAATAACAGTTTGAAAAAAGAAGAACTCACTACATATTGACAGTTTTTGAGGCAATGTTTGAGAGTTTCATGTCATTAAAGCAAAAGGGAACCAATTAACAACTACAAACCCTAACTTCGCATAATCCTCTAATTCAAAGTTCAAAAAGAGTGCATGGTTTAGGGTTTTGGGAAAAAAAAAACACTTACAATAGGCCGGGGCTTCCTCCCCATCCCACCTTATCTCCCAATTAACTGCCATCTTCACTTGTGAGCCCTCTTTCCTTCTTGCTATCTGACGACCACGGCCTCGTCCTCCTCTGTTAGCACTTGCTCTCTCCCTCACTAGGTTCAAGAAGGCACGCGCGCTCACTATGCCATTTCTTCCCCTCTGTCTCTCTCTCTCGGTCCCAGGAATGAAAAAGATTTTGATGGCTACCTCTCAAGAAGAAGGGGCTTTTATGACACGTGGAAGGGGGTTTTGTAACACGTGACATGTCTACTGACATGGACAAACTTTGGTGATGTGCCTAACAATGGTGACATGGAAGAGCCACCTAGGTAAACAATGTGCCATGCACTTGATGACAAGGACTTTCCAAAATCCACATCATAAAAAAGTGTCAGAATCCCTCAAATGATCTCCTAGTGAAACAAAATTGAAATTAGATAATTATTTTGATAAATTGAAGTTTGTACCCTCAATTAAAAAATAAAAATAAAAACATAGTTTGGTGTCCTACAAAAAAATTACCTGAATTAGAGACCAAAAATAGCTTTTATATTTTTTTTAGAGGAAAGTAACAAGATTTCTTTGTTAATTTCCTAATTGAGCAAAAACTGCTTTAAGTTATTGATCTTCCCATAATATCCTTCCTTTTCAATATGCATACTTTACAGTCCAACTTTTTAGCAACGGTGTGATAATAAGGTTGAAGTTACCATGTTGTCCTCTACCGTAGGGATGCAAGTGGGGCGAGGCAGGGATTCCCTGCGGGGGAGAAATTCCTCCCACTCACTCCCCCACTAGGATCCCTGTGAGGTTGGGGAATCCCCGCGGGGTCGAGAAATCCCTACCCCACCAAATTTTTTTTTCCTAATTACACATGTAACACATCATATATGAAATTAAAAAAAATAAACAAAATATTCCTCAAAAAAGTATTATTTAATGTATGAAAAAACAACAAACTAACGAAGTAATCGATGGTATGAAGAATTGAATAAGTGGAATTGTGGAAGTTGGGATTTCATAAGAGATGTTCTACTTACAAGTTGAGATTTCAATAAAGTTGATAAATTAATCAATTTAATCTTAATTTTAATATAGAATATCTATCTATAATAGGAAATAAAAAAGTTTTGATTAAAATTTTTAAAACAATTTTTTATATAATTATCTCCAAGTATTGCATTGGAGTAACACTAATTTTTATTAAAAAATATAAAACATTATTAATAAATACCAAAAATAAAATTTTTAAAACCCAAATATTTGATCATTATAATATTATATCAATATTGAATTTTTTTAATAGATAAAGTTAAGTATATGAGTTATTTTTAATATATATAATATATATATAATTTAAAAATCGGGGAATCCTTCTCCCCGTGGGGATTCCCCACGGGTACTCCACGGGGAGCAGGGCGGAAAATACATTCCCCGTCCCCGCCCTACCCCGCTGGTCAGGGAATGGCTTTCCCCCATTCCCCGCCCCGCGGGGGTTTATTTTGGGGAATCCCCGCCTTGTCTGGGTGGGTCCCCGCGGAGAACGGGGATTTCCGCCCCACTTGCATCTCTATCTACCATCCAAAGACTTTAAAAGTTGGAAGTTAAAGAATTGTTTTCTGTTAAACTATTTTGTGGCCCAAGTTTTCTTAAAAACCATTTTTTTTTTCTTCTCCACAGGGCCTGCTTGGAGATGAAAGAGGTCCCCCAAAGTTCATTTCATCATGACCAAAGTTTAGATTTGAGGAAAGACAATCACTTGAAATCGTGCTTATGCTCCTTCTTACCTGTATTTGAGTCCGAATTTGGTCCTCCATGAGAGAAAAAGGTGTCTCCAACTAAAAAGGAAAGCAAAAGAGGCCCGATTAAAGGAAAAAAGAAAAAAGGAAAAGACAACGGTAATTAAAAACGAACACTACCATACCTCTAAGCCTAATAGTACACTCGAAGGCGTTTAAGGATTATGCAATGTTGTGGAAAATTATATGCAAAAATAATGATCATGAAATTGACAACACTATAACTATATTGTCTAATGGCAATTTGATTGTTTAGTAGTGCCCTACTTTCAATTTGAAAAAAAATAAGGTTTTTTGGATTTGTTATTATTATTTATTTTTTTTAAATTATCCGTGGGAATGAATGAACTTGGAAGTTTTACTGTCATTCACAATTAATCCTGGAAATATTATGAAAAAACATCAAAGCCCATAAGTCCAATTTTCACATATCTAATGTCATGCGCCATACACTAATTTATGAAACTATTTCTTTTTGTAACATGTCCAACCATCTTTTTTAGACATGATGTATATATATATAGGGTTGTGGTTAGTTTATAGAAATTTTGTATATTTAATTATAGCAGTTGTTTACTTACCACTATTAGTTGGTTATTTCTTAGAACATAACAAAAGATATGTTTACTATTTAAATAATCTTAGTTTTATACGTGAGTGTTTTAACACGTATTTGATTAGTTTTCTAAAAAATAGTGGTTAGAACATGGATATTTTCATCAAACAATAATCAAAATTTGCCTTTTTTTTCATTTTTATGTAATGGACCTACAAAGCCAAATGAATAAGGAAAGTACGTGCTCTCCTCCTTATGTCTACTAAAATATAAAGAACATAAAAATAACTTCTCAATGCAAAGCCAAAAAATAGATATGAAATTTGCATATAAAATTTAAATCACTAATCAAAATACATAACATTAACAAGACTAACAAAAAAAAAAAACCATTAAGTCTTTTGAGAGTTCACAACATCAAGTCACAACATTAATAACATTAAGAAAAATACATAAAATACTACGAACAAACAAAATGATAAATGAAAAGTGAAAACTAAAAAAAAAAATCATTCGAACTTTTCTCCAAACTACAACGCTAATTTCATTCTCATAGTAGATCATAGAACAAGTGTGCAAGGCTGCCAACCATTCATTCTCATATACAAAGGCAATCTCATTCTGATATCTTTGGATTTTGGATTAAGATGATCAATACATGCTTAATTTCAATCAAAACATTAAATAAAACTTACCACTAGTTTTGTTTTTCCGTTGAGAAGTTTTGTTGAACACCTTGTGTGCAAGGTTTTCAATCCACAATTACAACTAAAACTAAAGAAAAAAATAAGAAATCAATGCAACTATAAAGTAGATAATTACAAAATATAAATAACTACCTATAAAAATTATGGCAATACAATAATTTAAGTTACTCAAAAGATAAATGAAGATGGAGAGAGGCGATTGGAAGATTTACATTTAGAGAATGAGAGAGACAACTAGCAAGCTATGACATTGACTTAGAGATGGAGAGAAATATTCGAAACGGGAGTTCGGAGAAGATGAGAGATGAAGAAATATTTGGAATGGAAGATGAGCTCCTCCAACCCTCTTAATGAAAGGCAAGGATTTGGACTTTTTTGAACATTAGATACTGTTTTCTTCTATCATGAACATATTCATGACCATCCCAATGCCTTGGAATATGTATTTTCTTGATAGTGATAAAACAAACTAGGATAAAAATTTGAATTTTTGGTGACTTTTCAAGATCAGTAGAATTAGAATGATTTTACCAATTTTACATATATTTGAGTTTGCATCCTATTCAATACGATTTTCATGGTAAAATCATAAAATCAGACGATTTTATGGGTCAGATCACGATTTTGGCAACCTTGGTAACCATACACCGATAGAATATGTGCAAACACTTTAAACTAACTGTAAAATCACAATAAGGATCATCATCTCAGTTTACACATCATGTACATTGCATCACTTCCAAAACAAGATAAAAGAATTTTGAGGGATCAAAATTCTCTAAAAGTGGAAGAATAAATTAAATTAATATTCATAAATGCATTGACGACATAGTGCGACTCTTTATTATTCTATTCACTACCTCCACCTTCATATTCACAACATACAATGCATATTTGTAATGCTTTGCCTATTGATCTTCCAAGGCTTTCTGATTCTGATGCTCAACACCTCACTCAAACTCTTAATAAGGAAGAAGTCTTCCTTGCCCTCCTGGAGCTTCCTATTGGTAAGTTCCTTGGGCCTGATGGGTTTAATGTGGAATTTTATTTATTTTTTTGGCTTGTCATTGGTGATCAGTTGGTTTCCGCTATCAGTCTTTTCTTCGCCTTTTCAGTTCTCTCTTTCTCTTAGGGTAAGACCTTTATTACTCTAGTTCATAAGAAAGTGAATCCCAAATTGGTTTTGACTTTAGACCTATTTCCCTTTGTAATGTATGCTATAAGTTAATTTCCAAAATCCTTTCCAACCATCTTAAAGTTGTTCTCCTTCTTGTTAGTCGCGAACAAGCGGGATTTGTCTCGGATCATGGTGCCTTTGATAATATTTTAGCGGTGCAAGAAGTTGCTGATGGGAATTAAGCAACAATCTCAATAGATTAACAACAAATAAACAATCCCCAAGATTGCTAGATTAAGGAGAGCAATCTAAACAGAACAAAAATTGCAATCACACAAGACACCAAATTTTTACGTGGAAAACCCTTAAATCAAGGGCGAAAAACCACGGGTCAATCTTGACCAAGCCAAGCTCCACTATGATCAAATTCAAGGTACAAAAGAGTCTCAAGAACGAGTACAAATCAGAAAAATACAACTTGACCAAAACAATAGCTAAAACAAGCTATATTGGAAGCAAAAGCAATATTCTGCAGCTTCTGTTGTGATCCTCATATCTCGAACTAGGAGAATCCAAATCACAAACCGTCTAGTGGAAATCAAGCTCTACAAGTCTCGAACGTGCCCACAAAATTTCAGCTCAATCGGATTCATGTGACCCTCCAAACACCAGCTTGAAGTTGCTGCCCCTATCAAATCAGAACCTAAGAAAATCTGCAGTTTTTTCCTTTGCGACTGTTGTTTCTCTCAATATTTTTTCACTCTCTTAATCCTAATATGATGGAAAACACTTAATAAAGTGAACCCTAATGGGTTTGGACCATTTGGGCTTTTCTCCACATAGGAAGGGAGCCCAAAACCTAACAGTTGCCCATTCAATTAAAGTTGATCGTAATGGCCCTTCTAGGATGTTAATTAATATCGATATTGAAAAGGCATATAATACCCTTAGCTGAAGTGCAATTCTTGCCACCTTAACCAGAATGAATTTCCCTGATCTTTGGATTTCTTGGATTCGTACCTGTCTCAACTTTAGCTCTTTCTCTATCATTGTTAACGGGACTCCCTCCCCTTGGTTCTCCTTTTCTCGGGGGGTTCGCCAAGGTGACCCGATCTCTTCCTACCTCTTCATCCTTATCTCCCAAAACCTTACTTCCATGTTAAACTTTGTCTTCCGATCCAACATGATCCCCGCGTTTGATTGCAATCTTCGGTCTAATTTCAGTCACCTTATGTTTGCCGATGATCTTGTTCTAGTTTCCTATGCTTCTAGGTGTGCTACTCATAATATCAAAATATTACTTTCCATCTATGCTCAATTAACTGGTCAGAGTCTCAATCCTTCTAAGTCTCAAACCTATTTTCCTTTTAGGTTCAACAAACGGGTTTCTAGGAGTATCTGTTCCATTTGTCCTTCAGTGCTGCTTCTTTTCCTTTAACCTATCTGGGTGTTCTTATTTCCCCCAAATGGCTTACTGTTGCTTCCTTTAATCCTATGATTGCTAGGATTTGAGAATTATGTGCTCGGTGGAAGTCCTACAACCTGTTTGCTGCAATGAAGTCTACTCTGATAAATTCCACCATCCTTTCTATCCCAACCTATCTTCTCTCTGTCTATCCTGTCCCTGACTCTACCCTCCTTGAAATTTCAAAGATTGTTCGGGATTTCTTCTGGTTCAAAGGTGGCAATGGAAAGGGCATCCACACGATTGCTTGGAATTGTATTTCTGAAAATAATACTGAGGGGGTCTTGGCTGTCGTAATCTTGCACATGCTAAACATTCGCTTATTGCTAAAAATATGTTCAAATTTCTCAACTTTGATCAAGCCATTTGGGTTGAAATTATGCACCGCAAATATGGCACTCTGAATTTCTGGTTGGATTTTTCCCCTCCTAATTATTCCTGGATCTTTCGTTGACTTTATCGCACTGCCTCTGTCTTGAAACTTTTCTGTTGGATTAACACTGTTAACCACTATTGTACCTCTTTCCTCTATGACCCGTGGCTTTTTGATGTTCCCCTTGCCTTCAAACCAACCTTCTTGAATTTTTGTCTGATTTTGAGAATATTTCCATGTTGGATTTGGTTTCTGATGGCAATTGGGACATCCATCCTATGCGAGTTCTGTTTGGTGGTAATTTGGATTATCTATTTCCTATCCTTGGTTCTATTGATGTTAATTCTAACAATCATTCGGTTTTGTTTTCTAATACTTCCTCCATCAATACTTCTTCGATGGTCTATCATCATCTCAACCATAATGCCTCTCCTTCGGAGAACTGGTCGGGCTAGATTAAGCTCTGGAGCCTTGTTGTTGCTCCTCGGGTCAAGCACTTCATTTGGTTGCTTCTTCATGGGCGAATATCTACTACTAATTATCTCAACAATATCAATTTGTGTCATAGAAGCTTATGTATCCTTTGTAATATTGATCTTGAATCTCCTAATCACTTGTTCTATTATTGCAGCAAAGCTCAAATCATTTGGAACTTGCTCAAGACTCATAGTGGACTCAATCTTTCATTCCCTGAATGTATTAGCTTTGGAGCCTGGATCAGTGATTATAATCTTTCTAAGTTCTCAATTCTGTTATTGTGGCAACTATCTGGTTTATTTGGAAAGCACGTTGCAATGCTATATTTAAGAATGCCAGCCCCAATTACTTTCTTATTGTTCAGTGAGCTTTTGCTCATGCTAATCTTCATGACAGGCAACTCATCCTCAACAATTTTTTTCAATCCGAGGGCCTCTTCCTGTTCTTCACATCAAACTGGAATTTTGCCAGGCAGGTAGGTTATACCAGATTCTTTGTATCGAATTCTAATTATATCATTTCCATTGCAGGTTGTTGCACATTCACCGCTGAGTCCAATATTGATGTTGATATTCATGCTTTGGCAATCGCACTTCGCACTGCTACTGAGAATCGATTATGCATTCAACATGTCTTCAGAAGCAACTCTGATCTTCCCAATGTGCTTAATTTCAACGATAATCCTGTTACCTGGCGCCTCTCCCCTGCAATTTTACATGTAAACCTTCTTGTTGAGAACGTTGGTACCCTAAAGATCATTGATATTCCCTGAACTTGGATGGATCCTGCCTCCAAACTTGTTGTTCCTGGAGCTAATCTTCATGCTCTCAATTTGTTCCTGTCTGGTCATGACCTTCCTCACTGGGTCATGAAGAGCTTTTGCAATGCTAGGTTCTCATTTTAATTTCAGTATTTGGTTTTGTTGTGGTTTCCCTTGTTTTGTACTCTTTTTATTCTATAAATTAGCCCTTGGGGTTCTTTCTTTCTTCCAAAAAAAAAAAACATAAAGTGAATATTACATATGCACATAAAGTCATCATGTCAACCAATAGAAAACATTGTATTGTGATCATCTAGAATTAAATACTTCACTCTAACATAAGGAGGTTGAAGCCCCGACATTTACATATATCATCCAATACAGACCCCATCCAATCAAGACAATAAACTCTATAGCGCAAGTTTTTTTCTTATACCTAGAAGGCTTACAACAAAAATCACTTACATAACTAAGCATAAACAATAAGAAACTCATGATAAAACAGCTCACACTTTCAGTAAGGGATAATGGGAGCTTCTCATTCAACCTCCAATGGGGTTTTTTTGCTCAACTTTCCACTAGATTCTAATGACCACATCATAGATGCATTACATGCAACGACATCTTCCATAGATTGAAATCTTAGCTATTAAGGAAGTAAAAAAAAAAATTATGTTTATGTGAAGTGTTTAAAATTATGCCCCAAAGGAGAAGAGAAGAGATGGTGGAGAGAAGAAGTTAGTGAGGTAAAAAAAAAAAGTCAAGGTGAATAACTCATGCTTTGACCAATATGACCTAGCGGCAAACTTTCCTCAAAAGGCATCCAAAGGGCTAGTATCTAGTCTCTATTTTAGATGGTTACTTTATATAACTAACAGTACACTAATCTAAATGATGGATGTCCTTATGTATATAATCATTGCTATGCTCCATAATAATAACTTATATTTCAAGTGCTTTGTTTTCATTAGGTAGATTGAAAACTTCAATGGTGATTTGAAGACAGAGTGCAAGATAATTTTTATGTACACCAGTGAAACCAATAAGAATTATAAACTCTCCTTTCAAGATTCCATGTAAAGAGAAGAGTCTTACAAGAAAGTATACAAAGACACTGAGAATTCAAGACAAGGATGAACAAGATGTTTAAACATATGCACTGTACACCCAAACTTTCACAATTTATAGGTGTCAATGTTATATTTGCACTTCTAACTCTTTATTGTTACAGAAATCTACAAATCTCTGGCCTCCAACCAAAATCCAGCTTCAAAATGAACATTGACATCAGATGAAGATTTATTTGAACAGGGACAAATGCCAAGTTCAACTTTGCTCTTCCAGAAAGAAGAAAATCACCGACAAAATATGGAAGCTGAAAAACCTGAAATTCTGCCAAAATTTGGGTAAACAACCAGCTAATTGTTCCACGAAACGACATCCATTATCTATTTTTTCAGGCAGATGCTGGACAGGACTTTCCTTCCATAAGGGCTGTTCCGCAATGCAGGAATATGCGGCTTGATAACCTCCACGAAGGAAGCCCGAAAAGCAGTCTGTCAAATAAAATGTTTATTATGTTCACTTGATCAGAAACACTAAAAGATTGCATACACACAAAGGATGTTGTACCTTGCATTCCTTAAGAGCAGATTGGATCACATAATTACCAAAGGGGTCTTGGAGGATTTGCAGTAACATAGAGCTGTTCATCAGTTCCTGAACAATTCTAACACAGTGTTCCTCTCCTGCAAGTCTTAGACATTTCTCGACAACATTACTACTACATTTTTGCATGGAAAGGTCGGCGTAGTTTCCCTCTAGTCGGTCAAGTATCATGGATGTTGCCCATGGAACCTTTTGATCAAGTATAAACTGCACCACATAGTTCCTGCAAGTGCAAACGGTTTTCGGTCATTTATGAACAAGAGCACTCATTTTTCAATAAGAATGCAACAGGGTTCCAGTTCAGGAAATCCTATTTTATTAATGAAAATGCAGTAGTTGAATTCGACATACCCATATTGATCTTGAGAAAGAAAGAGAGAATTAGATGCGATCTCAGACATCAGCCTGGCCTTCCGGTCACCATCGGAATGATAGAGACACTTTTGAAGGACACAACAGCCTTGACGGTCGGTTGCAAGCTCGACACAATGAGCAACCGCAGCATCAAAGAGGAACTACAAGAAAGATGAAAAATATCCTCTTTCAACAACTGAGGAGAAAATATATATAAATTCAAGTAAAGAAGAAAATGATTTCCTCAAGTTTTTGTGATAACAAAATTTCCTAGTGATACATTTATATGTTTTGTCATTATAACCCCGAAGCAGAGACATTAGCAATTCAGCATGTGGAGAGAAAAATACAAATTTCCTTATCCATTTTGATCTGAAAATTAGAGTTCATTCGCTTTTGATCTTGTTTCAAAATAATCTCATGAATCACTTGTTATTGAATATTACTGAAGAAAATAAATGCTTAGACTCATCGTATTCAGAGACAAACAAAAGGGAAGATGCAAGACCCACTGACATGGAACACGGGAAGCAGCTTTACAATGAGTAGAAAATTTTAAATCATAAATGAAACCTTTAACACATTAGTCACTAATTAATAACCCACCAAGTAATAGTGCAAGAGGACTACTTCAGGACATTAATATCATTTGCTACAGTTTAATAAAGTTAAACATCTCATTATGGATTATGATAAAAGATTCCACATAAACTTTTTGCATGCTCCCAGGTGCCAACATTTTTTGCATTAAAATGCTATAGAATGTAATTGGGTCAAAACCACAAATGATCACTGATTTTAGGACTTAGATAGTGAAGCATAGCATCTAAAAGAAAAAAAAAACCAAGAATGTTTTATAATCAACGCACCTGATGAAGAAAAATTGCCTGTATAATAAAGTTCTTGCACCACTCCTAATTCAAACAAATATTCTTTCCAAATCAAATAGTTGACGAAACACCAATTGCCAGGAATCCTTAAAGACCAGGGTTTCTTTACCTTCCAAATTTCAGGAAAAAGGTAACATGCCTCATAAACTAAGATGAAAATATAGCTGTGCAAGGATGTTCATGTACATAGTATGTGGTATTTCATGACTTGACTCTCCTTGAGAGAATCTGTCTTTCCAATCTTTAAGATGAGCTTTTAGCAAATAAACAGGGGAATCAATAATGCACGATGCATGCAGGTAGATATGTATATGAACAATTTAGACAATTCAATAATTTTCAGAATATATAGATCCACACCTCATTGTATTCAGCCGGAAGATATTGCAAACATCGTTGGGCCACATGATTGCCATTTATGTTCTTTAACAATGCCACTACACGCGGCTTCAGAGAAGCAACAACCATTGAATATTGATCTGCATTTTGAAGAGTCTCGATTACCTTCTGTACAGCTCTGGTTCTGCATTTTGTTAAATAGTCATATATGTATATATATATATATATATATATATATATATAATATGCAAGAACAGATTGAGAAAAGAAGTATCAACTGCAGTACAGATCACATACCCATGCATATCACACGAGATTCTAAAGAGTTCCCCAGGCTTTCTGGTTACTATATTGAGTATGCACATTCTTTGACCCTCATCGCATACTTCAAGAAGCTTTTGAACAAGATAATTCCCAAATGGATCAGTCATGAGTTCAACAATGTGACCAATAATCTCAACAAAAATCCTCTCAATATCTTCAGGAGCACCTTCTGCAAATTTCTTCTGTAGGAAACGGCAACCAATCTGATCCTTTGCCATAGAGTAGATTCCTCCCAGGACATCATCAATGGAATTATATTTAACTTGTGGAGACTTTGGAGAAATTGTAAAATCATGATTGCTAGGTGATAAGCTTTGACAATTCAGACCATCCATCCATAATCCATTACTAAAAGCAAGGGGTTGTTCAACTTGACCATTAGAATGCATATCTCCATCCCTGTCAACAGTTGATTTCGATTGATTAACTCTAGCAGACCTTGATTGACTAGGTCTCAATGAGTTCATTCCATCTGATCTCGTCAAAATCTTTATGGGGGAAACTAGCTTCCTGTCCATAAAAAGATGATCATTGTCATCTTTAGCCAAAAAGGTTTGCTCGTTGGTAGATGTTTGTTTCTGGACATAAGGATTGCATTGATAAACGCCACCGCCAATTGCTGGAAACTCGGGCTCATTGTGCCTTTTGTAGAGAAGATAATCATTCCAATACAAATTTCCGTTGAAATGTTGGATCTGGTGGGAATCCGGAAGCTTAATGTATGGTTCGGTTGTGCTCCCAACAGACCTAATTCCCGAAAATGTTCCATTTGGGAATCCTTGCTTGTGAAGACATGGTGGGTAAAAGAACTGTTGATGCATATTATAATGCCCTCCTCCCTCAATATTTTGCCAGGCACTGTCATGTGATGGCACACAAGCTGTGGAATGCACATCAAAACAGTATTGTTGCTGGAATGCAGACGCTGTCAACTCCATTCCAGGAAAAGGAACACCAGGAAGCAATTCAAGAGCGGCATTAGTTTCAGCATTTAGAGGCATAAATCTGGAATTCACTTGAATACTCCGCTGCTGCTCTTGCCAGTTATTTTGCAGAACCTCTTGCCTTTTCTTCTTAAGGAACTCAGACTCATTTTGAACATCCATCCTCGAGACATACTTGTTGATTCCATTTATCCTAGTTAATGCAAGGTGTGATTCTAATTCAGGACAGGACACATGAACTCCATTTATCATAGTATTCGGGATTGAACAATTAGGCACTCCCATACTTCCAATTGGAGAGGCTAGTGATGACACTGGTGAATGATCAACAGCCGACGATGATAACTTATTAAAAAGGGTATTCCCCTCATCGAATAAAAAAGCGTTGCCAAAAAATGCTGATGCCTGATGCCAGTTATCCGGCAAATCTGAAGGAATTTTTTCAGTGTTCACCATTGATGTTTTCAAACTGAAATTTCCATTGCTTTGTGGATGCTGATCAAATGTTTGGCTCAAGCTACCATTCAAGGCTTTGTAGCCTCCATGAATTGAAGCTTGAGGAGAGTTGTATGACTTGGTAAATTTTCTCGAGGGTGAGGATCTTTCTTCTTCCTCCTCTACAGACAATGCTCCCAACTTGGGCAAAATGTCAGTGATGGCATGGTCTACAAAGTGAGGATTAGCAAGAGTAACATTTGGAATTTCACCAAGAAGCATCTCAAGCTCATCATACTCTTGTTCTGTTGCTCTTCTTCCTTCCATATCCATGAAACTTGTTCAGATTACAGAACAACAGCACTGATCAGCAATGCAGATCCACAAAAGGGTCCTTCAAGCCCCAAAAAGTTGTTTTGATGAGAGATGATCTTGCGCAATAAAAAAAAATCTCAGAATTAAATAAACAAATACAATGAATAGTTCAACAACCCAGAAGATTCACATTGCCATGATCATATCTCCGTCCAAATCAGTCAGAAAGAAAAAAGAAAAAATCAAAATCAAAAGGAAAACAACAGAGATGGCGAGTTCATCCTCAAAATAGAAACCCAAAGGACCAACACAGGATCATGGCCCTTTTTCTCTTTTTCTCACAGAGAATGCAAGAACACCATAGCATCCATTCCATGTTCACCATAAAAGATCAAAAAGGCACAGATAGACAAAAAGCATGAATCAATCATCAAAAAATTAAAAAAACAACAAAGAATCCCACAATTGAAGATCAAAAACAACCCACCAAAATCCAAGACGCTCTTCATCAGCATAAAAAATCCAATCAAAAACCCAAATCGAGGTCCAATGCGATCGCCGCCGCGAACCAAACCCAATCCCCATCATCCATTAAAAACCCAAAATTCTCAAAAACCTCCCCAAAATCACATCTTTTTAACAGACAACCACGAGACACACATCAATCACCCCAAAAAACACCAAAACACAGCCAAAGTACAAGTTAAATCTCATCAAAACGGATCAAAAGAAACCAAAAGGCGACTCACCGGCCAATGATGGAGGTCCAGCATCATAAATTCAAGAAGATGAATTGAAAGAGGATTATTTGGGAAATTTGGGAAGGATAATCAAAGGATGAGAATGGGAAAGGCAATGGAAAAAGAGAAGGAGAAGGAGAAGGAGGAGAGGATAGTGAATCTCCTCCTCCCTTGATGATCTCTACTCTATATCTCCCTCTCTCTCTCTCTCTCTTTCTCTGCGTATGGCTCTACTTGGTATGCAATTAAACATGGAGAAGTCCTTGTTCGGGTGTGAAGCGTGTGTTTGTATATGTTGTTGTGAGAGAAAGAGAGAGAAAGAGAAAGAGAAAGAGAAAGAGAGAGAACATGCCATGCATGCATGCATCCATGCATTCCATTGATTTTTTTTCATTGATTCACTGGGTTTTAGTTTGGGTTTTGGTTTGGTCTCGGTTTTGCAGTCCCTATTTTTTAATAGTTTTATTTTTATTTTATTTTTTTTTTTTAATTACAGTCAAATTGGTTGCAGAGTGAAAAACACAAGTTGTAATTTGCTGTGAAACATTTTGCATATAATTTTTTTTTTTACATCAAACCAAATATTTTTTTTATATGTAAAAATACCTACTAGTATTTACTGTCAACCAAACAACACCTACATGTGGGTAAGTTTTTAACCACCAACAGTCTATTGGTACAGGGTCTTTTGCGTAGGTGTTCAGTGATTTCTTTACATGGAGGTGCTTATCATGGGAATATAATAGTAACTCTTTTATTATAGTATTAGAATTTTTTGTATATATTTTTAATCTTTAGTTTTTTATGAGCTGTGAACTCTAAATCACCCCTCACCATAATACTAAAATCCGAAGTCATCTCATCTAATTCCAAAACTAGATTATTCCTTGGTCTTCTCTTATAACATTTGACATGTGTCTCCCAACCACACCATAAAAAAATAACAGTATATGTGTCAGATGTGATAAAGGAGGATTAGGGAATACCTATTTTTGGAATCAAGCAAGATAAATAAAATACCTAAAACCCGACAACCACTCTTTAAAGATAGATCTCTTTTAATGAGTGTTTTTTTTAACTGTTATATTTATTTTTATATAATTTTTTAATTATATATATTAGAACAAATATTTAAAAATCATAGTGAAAGTGTAGTAGTAGTTTTCATATTTTTCTCTATTTTTGTTATTTTTTTCAATTGTATAATAAGATTATTTAGATGTGAAAATAACTGAAATGTGTGGATAGAGTGGCCATTGTACTAAAAAATAAAATTTTGATATACTCTCTCATTTCAGCTATAAATTCTTGTTAAGTTCGTAATTTTTTTATATAATATATTTATTTTGTTAGAAAGCGTGTGCTTCAATTTTAGTGATTTTTTTATATTAAATTGGAGTGCATGTGACAATTTTTTCTTATTGATTTTTTTTATATGACATGAATTTTGTATTTTTTTTAATTGTAAAACTTTTTTTTTCTTCTTTCTCTAGAACATGGATGTGTTTTTATTTTTAGTTTGGTAAACTTTTTCCATAAGTTCTCAAAAGAGTCAAAACTGTAGCTTTGAATTCTCCCTGATACACCTAATTATTATATTTTATTTTTATTATTAGAATCTACTTTATTTTGATTTATTGATTTATAAAGAATGAGGCTGAAGTTTCTTCTATATTTTTCATCACAATATATTAAAAAAAAGGATTTATCTAATAAAAGCTAAATTGTGTGAAACAAAATCAAGACTAAATATTGAAGTAGATAATTTATTATATTCTTATTTATTATTAAAAAAAACTATATATGTATATATATATATATATATTGAGATAAAATGGCAGTGCTTGGCAGTCTTGTGCTCTAGAAGTTGGAAGGCATCATTTAAATGTTCTTATAATTTGACTGTTTTCTGATTTTGTTTGCTTTTGGACTTCTTTAAGCTTTTGGAATGGTCAAGGTTGAATAGACTGACAAGTGGACACCAAACTTGGCAGCTCATTCCATTTAAACACTTTTTTTTAATATATATATATATATATATATATATATATATATATTAATTTTTTATCACCAGATCATTATCAGCCACATATTCTAAACTAGTTTCAACAAATTACTGAACGTGCTATAAAAAAAAATTTAAATAAATGTTATTTTTATATAAATTAAAATTTAAACTGAAAATCACTTGCTTAAATGACCTAAATTTCTACTATTTTAATCAACCTTTTCTCTCCATCGTTGGTATATAATTATTGACTGGGTTAATTAATTCTAATCAATTTGAAATTTATTGTTATTTTATTTTCCAGTTTGTTTGGTTATTGGTTTTATAAAATGGAGCAAGTTTTTTTTTAATTTGATTTAGTTAATTTTGATGATGGTTATGTTTTGTTTATTTAGTTTCAATTTTTTTTGACTAACTGTTATTAAGGACTTGACTTTTTTTTTTTATTTTGACTAGGGAAACTAAGCAAATTAGTTCAACCGATTAACTAATTTAAGTTTTAAATATATATATATATATAATCTAAGTTGAGTTAGTAAATATTATGATACATATTAATGTATAATTGTTGTAATTATTTGATTTTAGCTTTTAAGACTAAATTGTTAATAACCAATGAAATTTTTATAATGTTAACTTCTTGTTTGACTAAGATAAACTTCTCAAATGAAACTTGATTATTGAATTGAAATTGACCTAACCCACAAAATACGCACACATTAATTGAAAACTCAACCAAAATGAATAGTTAGATATTATGATGGCAAATAAAGGTAGAATTTATTTATTTGATTTTATTTTTCAAGCATAATTATTTATAACCAGTAATTTTTTATTCATATAACTTTTTTATTTTGATTATTACTAAAATATTTTCAATTCATTAAAACTAGTACCCTGAAGAAATATTTGGTATAAGAAATAAGAGAAAAATAAGTCATTATTCCTAAAATAACAGTGTCAGTTCTCTCATTGTTTAATAGTAGATATTATTTATGAGAATAGCAAATTCGCCCATTAAATGATATTAACTTATTATTGAGATTTATTTTTATTTCAGGCCAAGAATAAATGAAAACTTAACCAAGATGGGAAGTTCAATTAAAAGCTTTCTAAATGTAGGGGAATTGTGAACATTGACAAAAATAATAAATAAATAAATAAATAAATAAAAATAATAAAAACGAAAATGAAAGGGGGATGACAATCACATGTCATAATGGAGCAACCATTTTTATGATGTTTTGCAAGGCTCTTTCATGGTTAGTTTGGTGGACATAAAAGTGGAAGATTTTCTCACATGTCATGCAATATTTAGCAACTTAATGTCTTCATTTTTGCTGTACCACACTAAAAATAAAATAATATATATATATATATATATATATATATATATATATATATATATATATAGAAAATACTTAATTGCTAAGAATCAATGGGATTGAAATTATAGCATCATCAATTCATCATCGATGACTTGGCGTCCAAATACCTACAAGATTTTATTTATTTATTTATTTTAAAGAAATTATAAAAAATGATTTATTAAAAAGAAAGCGCTAGGAAAATAGATGACAATTGCAAACAAAAACTAAAGGTTAATTTCTCTCATGTCCACAAATATTTGTAATTTATAATATTATGGGATTACAAAATCGTATACAAAAACTACTTAACATTTTTCGGGCTTATACGCGGCTATAATAGCATGTTTTAAAGTGGCATGTCATTGAGCTTTGATTCGATACGTGACCATGCTGACGTATACTGCACCTGAAACCGCCTTAAAATAATATTGCTATTATGACACACATCGCTCACAAATTTAAAAGCTTAAATAACTCGGGTTATTTATGACTATAGTATTATAAATTATAAATATTTGTGAACATGAGGGGATTCAAACTAAAGACAGAAACAATTGAAAAATCCATTAAATATGGAGATAGTAGAATTGAATGAGAGAGACGAAAGACAACACTGTCCGTAGAAAAATCTACTATATATGAAAACAATATAATCCGATAGGAATTCAGACTTGGAGCTCAAGTTATTATTGATGTTATTTGAAAGGCTTGGTATAAAATTATTTTAATGTGATTAAAGGTATGCCTTTGTTTATATTAATTAATCTGTGAGAAACGATGTGGGTAACTAATTATTATTAAAATAAAAATAAAAATTTATAAAAACACAAGATAGAAAAATACAAAAAAAAAAACCAGACCAAAATACAAATGCTACAGAGCAAGAAACAAAATTAATCTATTTTGAGAAGGTCTTTTAAGAAGCTATGCCAACGATTTATAGACTTGTGATGTATATATGCATCTTCTTTTTTGTCTTTAAAATATGCATAAAATGGAATATGTTAATTCATTTCTTAATATGATCATTTTAACACAGAGAAAAATAATATTTCAAAAGCAATAGTTTATCGTTTGTTTATTTATTTATTTTCATTAATTTTCCTCCCATTAAATCTTAAAATTTGGGTTAAAGACTTTTATTAAAAAAACTATTTACTTTGTTTTTATGAATTTTTATTATTATTTGACACTGAGATTATAAAACATGATAATTTTTCTATATTATGTTTGATCATTTTTTTTATTAAAATAGAAGTCTATTTTCATCTGTCTACATATGAAAATAATTTTTTATTTCGTATGAAGAATCTAATCAATGCAAAATAAAACTAAAATTCAAGAATTCTCTTAGTTCAAAAACAAATATTAAATATATAAGTTATTCTTTTGCCAATTTTTTTTAAAAAAACCCCAACACTTCAACACGGAAAATCATTTCTCATTTTTTTCTTCTTATTCCTATATATGAATTTCAACCACTTTTCAAGATATTAGACATCATGTATTTCAAAATACATAATTAATCCAGTTGATATATTTCATCCTAAGAATAAGAACTGACTTGGAGGAGAGAAATAAACAATATAATTGATTTAATCAAATATATAATTATTAATATATAATAGATATGGGAATCAAGAATAGCAACAATGTTCATCTTTTTTATAAAATGTTGATAGAGACCTTCATATGCTCTTCTCTTCCTCATTACCTTCTTGTCTTCACTTCAATATGGAGGACATAATTTTGTTCTAATAATTATATAACAAACCATATATGATGAACAATAGAACTAATTGAAAGAACAAAAGAGAAGACAAAAGGCAAAGCAAACTCCTCTATACATATATAAATTTATATTATGACCAACCTAAAATAAAAAATATGGTCTAAGATGTGATATAATCAAAACTTCGAGAGAACATTATTGAATTAATTTAAAGATAAATTATATTATAGAATGGCTTGTTTTAGTGCAAATTGTAAATAAGTGCTTTATAAATGTAGGATTCCGATGCAAAGCCATAAAAAGTGTGTTTGGATTGAGAGAAAGTAAAAAAAAAGGAAAAAAAAATGAAGATTTGTTTTCTTGTGATTGTTTGCATGAAGAGATTTCATAATATGGAATGTATTAATTAAATGTCTTCCATTCAAATCAATTTACTTATTTTATTTATTTATTTTAAGAGAAAGTTGCATAGATACTTTGATGATTGAAAATTAATTTATATAATTTTTTTCTGAAAATATAGATTGATTTTTTTCCTTCTGTTTTTAGATGAACAAATATGAGAGAATAAATGATATTTTTTTTTAATAAATTTTTTTTATTAACTTTTATAGTGAGAGGATGTACAAACAAATTAAAATTATTTGGATATATATATGTATAAGCAAATATCATTTTTTATAGAAATAAATCAGAAATTTTTTTATTATTTCTCTATATATACAAGGAAAAAAAATCTATATATAATTTCTCTAAAGATTGAAGATATCTTAAAAAAAATGTATTTTCATTTTTATAATTAAAAAATTATTAATTTTGTTTAATATTTTACTAATCTATTGAGACACCATGATGATGATATTGGCACTCCAAAGGCTACACCATGATAACATTGCCATCAATACCAAAGTTATTCATAATTATTATTCTCAATTTGAATATGAAAAATGAAAGGCCTTTCCTTCATCTTCTTGAAAACTTAGGGTTGAAGAATCATAGTGCAACAATGCAATGCTTTTGACTTGGTTTCCATGTTTGATTACTTTTGAGAATAAGAAGGCCAAGTCAAGGAATTCTAGTCTTTATTTCTTATTAACAATTAATTCAATTGCCTATTTCAATGCCTTGTAAGTTGGAACATTTTTCTTATTTTTTATTTTTCTTATTTTTAAAAGTTGATGATAAGGTTTTTCAACTTAAAATGATGCCAATCTTGAGTATGAGATTTGAGGAATGAAGCTTTCTTTTAATATATATTTTTTTTATAAAAAAAGAAGTGCACTTTAATTTACAATTGATTTTTGGATATGAGAAAATATGCTACATGTTAAGATTATTTTATTGGGTGTTTAGATAACGAAAAGGTTTTTAAATTAAGAGCTAAATATTCTTTGGTTTGGTCATTTTTATTTGTAAAATTATTTTTATTTAATTATTCCAATTTTTTAGCATTTATTCAAAATTATTCTAAATTAAATATTACTTGTTGACAAATATATTTTTTAAAACATTATGGTTTTTCCCCAATATAACCTTTGTTTTTAATCATCAAAATAATTCTATGTGAAATTTATTTACCAATATGGGTTTTAAAATATCACATCAAACATGTGATGAGTTGAACTTTTAAAAATACTAAAATATTGATTTTTTAATAGATACCATTTAAAAAAATCAATTAAAATATTTTTGTCTTTTTAAACATTTTTTAAGTTATTATTATTTTTTTAAAAATTATATTTTTTCAACCACATTTATTTTGGAAAAATATGTTGTTATTATTATTATTACAATAATAATAATAATAATAATAATAATAATTTTCAATATTTACATTTATTAAAAACATAATTATATTAAAAATTATTCTTATTATTATTAAAAAATTTGTTTTACATGTTTTTAAAACCTATTCATGGTTTAAATGGTTTAAAACTATTTATTTTTATTTTTTTAAAAAAAATATTTCGATGTGTTTATTATTATTGTTGTTGTTATCATCGCGATTTGACTCATAAAATCATCCGATTTTACGATTTTAACTATGAAAATCATGTTGAATCAGATACAAACTCACAAATATGTAAAATTGGATAAACTCGCATGTAAAATCGGTAAAATCTACCAATCTTGAAAACTCACCAAAAATTCAAAATTTTATCATAGTTCATTTTATCACTATCAAGAAAATACATATTCCAAGGTGTTTGGATGGATGGTCATGATTTTGTTCGTGATAAAAGAAAACCTTATCTAATGTTCAAAGAGGCCAAATCCTTGCCTTTCGGTAAGAGGGCAGCAGGAACTCATCTTCCATTCCAAATATTTCTCCCTCTCTCATCTTTTCCCAACTCCCATTTCGAATATTTCTCTCCATCTCCGAGTCAATGCCATAGCTTGCTAGTTGTCTTTCTCATTCTCTAAATGTAAATCTTCCAATTGCCCCTCTCCATCTTCATTTATCTTTTAAGTAACTTAAATCATTGTATTGCGATAATTTTTATAGGTAGTTACTTATATTTTTAAATTATCTAATTGTGTTTGTTTATAGTTATATTAATTTTTTATTCTTCTTCTTTAGTTTTAGCTTCAATTGTGAATTGACAACCTTGCACACAAGGTTTTCGACAAAATTTCTCAAAAAAAAATAAAAAAAATAAACTAAACTAAACTAATGGTAAGTTTAATTTAATGTTTTGATTGAAATTAAGCATGTATTGATCATCTTAATCCAAAATCCAAAGATATGAGAAAGAGATTGGCTTTGTGTATGAGAATGATTGGTTGGCAACTTTGCACATTTGTTCTATGACTTACTATGAGAGTGAAATTAGCGTTGCAACACTTGTATGCTTTGCAATCTCAAAATTAATATATAATTCTTGGTTTCTAATGTCATGCCTTTGGCCATTGATGTATATTATATATATATATATACACACGTTTATAGTGATTCTTTAGAAACTTCTTACATTGGTTTTTAGAGTTGATTAATTTGAGTTTTATGTATATTAAGAGAAGAATCAAGAATGTTTACATCTTGTGATGGATCATCTAAGGGAGAGAAATTTAAATAGAAAAATGCTTTGGGTAATAGGTCAGATATTGGTTGGGAACATGGTATAGATGTGCAAAAGAAAATTAAAGAAATGTTCAATGCAAGCATTGTCACAAGATCTTTATTGAAGGTATTTATCGTTTTAAACATCATTTGACAGGTACGTTTAATCGTAGCTGAGGATGTCAAGGAGCAAATTGCTAATATTTTGATGAGAAATATAGAAATTTCGGCAAAAAAGAGGAAAGAAATGTTTGACATTGGCGATGAAGTGGAGCAACCAAAACAAAAGGGTATTAAAACCAATTTTTAGTAATTAGTAAGATATTACGATTTTTCGATTTAATCTTACGATATAATTTTATGGACCTCTTATCGATCCTAGTTAAAAAAAAATGATTTCGACAACCTTGGTTGTTGTTGTTATCATTATTATTATTATTATTATTATTATTATTATTATTATTATTATTATTTATTTTGTATAGAGAATATTTGTTTTGTTATAGATTTCAAAGATATAAATTTATTTTGTACCTATTTTATTTTTAATTTTGGATTTTAATTAAAAATGACATGCATGGCACACCAGGTATACTTCAGGTATAGGGAGAATCTGATTCGCCATATAGATGTGTGCATGCTCCCATGATAAGAAATGACATGCATTGATGACACACTAGGTATGTTTCAGATGTAGGGGAAATTCAATTAGCTTTATAGATGACATGCATTGATGGTGCATCAGATATGTTTCAAATGCAGAGGAATCCAATTTGCCCTATAAAGTAGATATGTGCATGCTTTCATGATAAGAAATGACATGCATTGATAATACATAAGGCATGTTTCAGATGTAGAGAGGATCAAAGTCATCCTTTAGAGATATAAGAATAACATGTATTGATGGCATACCAGGTATGGTTCAGATGTAGAGGGAATCTGATTCACCCTGTAGAGTAGGTGTATGCATGCTCGCATGATAAAAAATGACATGCATTAATGACACACCATATATGTTTCAGAAGTAGAGGATCTAATCCACTTTGTATGTGCGCATACTCTCATGATAAGAAATGACATGTATTAATGGCACACGATGTATGTTTTAAATGTAGGGCTACTCCAATTCGCCCTATAGAGTAGGTGTATGCATGCTTTCATGATCAGAAATGCACATGCATTAATGGCACACCAACTATGTTTCAGATGTAGGGGGAGTTCAATTAATCCTATAGAATAGATGAGTGCATGCTACCATAACAAAAAATGACATACATCGATAGCACATCAGGTATGTTTCAAGTGCAGGAGGAATCAAATTCACCCTATAAAGTAGGTGTGTGCATTATGTTTAAAAGTTAATATACCAATAATTATATTTGGAAACACATTATGGTAATTTAATTTAAATCAAAAAAATGTATTTCCATCTCAAACTATAATTTTATGTCTAAAATGATCATTCTATTAAATTTTATTACTAACATGATTGATGGCATTATCATCATATCATGGAAAACAATTAAGAAAAATCACCTGACTTGCATATATTTTTCTTGAGTTAAAAATAAACTATTGATGCGTTAGTCAATGTCAAACATATTATTACAACAAAATATCATATTTTTGAATAAATTAATAAAATAACAAAGAGGGAAAAACAAAATAATTACTTGTCAAAATCACCTAGTTCAGATGATTAGCAATACTAATCCCATATTCTTTGCGGGAGTGATAAGTGACAAGAATTCGAATTCTATATAAAAGAATTAACTCTACAAGAGTTTGGACTCCATACGAACTCTAATAACTCAAAGTGAGGACCCATCAAAGATTAACTCTACATACATCTCTTAACTGATTTAGGGGTTTGTTCCCTTTGTAAAAAACAAATTCCTTAAATTTTAGTTCTAATTTTCTTAAAATTAAGTTTGATTTAAGAATTGCGGACGTTCTTAGAACGTCCGCAGTTGTGCACAGTAAGCACCACAAACTCATTAAAAGGTTGATTAGGTTTAGTTTGGTTTTTAAGTTTTTTTTTCCTGTAGATCTAGTAGAAATAGGATTTAATGGTTCAGATTTGTTCATATACAGTGCTCAAAATACTATGCATCTTATTTTTTACTGTGCTATCGTTCGTAAGCTCATTGCACAATTCATAACCGTTGGATTGAAATCCAACGGCATGCATCAATGTTAACAAATTTCTAATCTATTCATAGATTGATGTACTCTCTCTCTCTCTCTCTCTCTCTCTATCTATATATATATATATATATATATATATATATATATTAGAATAATCTATACATGAAATGAATGGCATTCATGCCATTCTATGATTATGACTAAGTCTATGTTACTGACTCACTTTAAAAGAACATATATTGGAAAAATCTATACATGAAATGAATGGCATTCATGCCATTCTATGATTGCATTTGCTTTATGACTAAGTCTATGTTACTGACTCACTGTAAAAGAACTCTGTTTCGGTAATCACTTTACTCCTCAAAAGTTCGGCACTTCATTGGATTCTATAGGCTTGTCTTTTATAAAATTAAGATTAACAGAGTAAAAAGAGCTTAGAGTTAAGTGCTTATCGTGTAACTTTAACTTCACATGATAAATGGTCAATTAAAATCACCATGCATTATTTTATCATATGATCTTACTTTTCATAAACATAAACGTATGGTCATGTCATTTCATCAATATTTTCATCTTATATATACCTAAAAACAAAGCAATAAATATTTAATCCAAACTTGATTGCAATAGATACAAATATTGTGATTAAAATGGTAATGAATGTGGAATAATGAATATATAAATAGATATATATGTATATATATTGGTTTTCTACATAAAATGGTTAAATATAAAAAGAAAATTTTAAAAAACCCAAATATAATTTTGGTTGACTTTTTGAATATCACCCCAAAGTCCCTCTTTTTAAAAATAGTAAAATATATATATATATATATATATAAAAGCACCAGCAGATGATTAACGGCAAAGGGAATGAACTTGTTATCCAATGCTTTTAATACATTTAAATATTATAGAAGTATATTAGCAATAAATGAAGATTTCTTTCAACTTATAAACCCCATCTTGTCTTTTTGCACCGGAGATTTTTAGTTGTTTAGATTAAAGCCACAACCGTCATTGTTAAATTCATTGTGCTAATCCCCCCAAATTATTCATATTTATTCTTAATCCACATTTTGTTCGGTTATAAACAACAATTCATCATTAACCCATTAATTTATATTTTTATCTTAATTTTTCATATTCTTTACTACCCGTTTTGTTAAAGTTGTCAGTTGTTTTAAGTCATCCTTATTAGACCCATTAGCTTGTTAGATTCACTTTTATTTTTTTTTTATTTTTTTCCCTCACTATCGTTTTATCTCTTATGCAAATGGATTTGATATTATTAATAGTGTTTTACAACATATATATAGTAAAAAAAAACAGAGAAAAAACATGAATAAAAAAAAGAGAATTGTTAAATATGATAGGAAAAAGAAGTATAATAAAAAGAAGAGTATACACCAATGGCCTTTGGATCAATTGATATCGGTCCCCTCAGTATAAAGTCTTTGCGTTTGGAGAGGACTCAGGGATCGAACCCTAAGAAAAAAAATATCAACAGAAAAACATTTAGAATGACCAAAAGCAAAATGAAATATGCACAATTCTTATATTATAAAAATTTAAAAATTGATTTAATATCGCAAGAATCGTAAATAAATCATAGATAAAAGTGTAAATGTAGATGGGCCTTTATATCCCTAAATATAATTATTTTGATTAAATAATAATAATAATAATAATAATAATAACTTTAAGGTCCTCATTTGTCATCATTTTCGTTGTGCCCAGTTAGCCCATCGATTTTTCTAGGCCCATTTATAAACTAGGCTCAACTTTATTACATTTATTGAATCACTTGAGGTTATATAAATAAAATAAAATTAGAGTCATTTTTTAGTTATTTTGTTTTTAATTAAAAAGACATTTAAAAAAAATTAAAGAAATAAATGAATATCACAAAATTTTTGTTCTTTTCAATAGCCGTAACTCGTTTGATGAAAAATACTTGTAATTATAATGTTGCCAATAATAATATATGAGAACCCATCATCTAGGGACGTCCCTAGATTTCAAATCTAGGGATGTCCATAGTAGCCATCAGATGAAAATCTGACGGCTCTTATCATTATGAACAGTAGAAACCACGTTCTACAGTGTTGTACAGTGATCATGAACAGTAAAAATGTGTACAGTGTTATATAATCAATCAACCATCGGATGATGATCCAACGGCTTAGATTTAAAAACATCCTTAGAATTGAAATCTAGGGACGTCCCTAGATGATGTTTTCTATAATAACATTTGAATCAGAACCAGCAAAGCAATGACCTCATCATCACTTCCTTCTCATTTCTTCTTGGTTCATTCTAGACACATCTTTTCACTTTTTTAAAAAAAAATCAAAGATATGCTTCTAAAGTGTAACCATAAGCTCAACAAATACTTTATTTCTTAATTTGAATAAACTTTGGAGTTTAATCTTGGGATCTCACCCAAAATAAACACTCTATATTGAAAAACAACTATCAATATACCAAAAAACTATTGGTTAATAATATATGCATGCATGAATATATATATCTACATATATGATATAAAAGAAATTGGTCTTCATTAATGCATGCACAAATTAAATTTAATTAGATTGGTATGTATTTAATAGAATGGATAATTGCAATAAGATAAGACGATGCATAGACAAAAACTAGAAGAAAAAAGTAATTTAGAGCGAGAAATCCAATACAAACATTGAATAATTTGTTTGAAAAAAACATTTTTATTTTTTTAATTATGTTCATAATTATTTTTTCTTCTAAAACCATCCAAAAACACACAAAAAAAAAAAAAATTAAAAAAAAACCCAAAATCATAATTAATTTTGCATAATATTTATCCTATAAACTTAATTGACATAAAGCTTCGATGTATATGAAGTTATTCAAATCATTCAAATTTTCTCATTTAAATTTATAGTACAAATAGTTCGGACTAATAATAATTAATCTGCTACTCAAAACTTAAAACTATAATGTTTTTATTAAAAAATAAGTTCAAATAATAAAAATTTAGGTCATTTAAACAATTAGTTTTTAATTTAAACTTTTATTAAAAACCTACGCTTGAGTGGCTTATCCAGTAATTGATGGGTTAATGAGTAAATAAAAAAATAACTATTTTCTTTGTTTGTTTATTTCGTTATAGTAAACAATAAATCAGAATGAAATGCAAGTGTTTTATATCTTATCAAAATTATGGAGATTGATTAGATTTAGAAGTGCAAATTATTGGAGAATAATTGCAAGTTAAGCCAACACAGAATTTGGAGTCATTTCATTTCATTAATGGTGCACATGAACTTTGAAAAGATAATTTACAGACGGATAATAATGAATCGTATCATATACTCCCACTTTGCATTGAAAAAAGAACCTTATAAATACATAGATAAAAAATATAAATATTAAAAAACCATTTTTTCACTAAAAAAATATTTTTTTATATATAATAAAATTCATTAATAAACCTCTAAAATTTGGGTTCATCCAATGAATAAAGGATCCAAGGAATACATATTTTTATATATTAATAAAATGGGCCGTTTTCATATATTAGGGAAAAAAAAATTATTTTTTTATTTTATTATAAACGTGCACAAGCCAAAAAGGACAATTTTCTTATTTATCATATATATTAGACATTTTTCTTATATATATATATATATATATTAATGAAGACAACAAACACATGCATACAAAGTTAGAATTAATTATTCTACCCGCTCAATCGAGGATGAGAGGTTTGAGCTGTGAGTCTGCACCCACAACTGATGATTTATTTTCTACAATAAAACTAAGTTTCGTTAGCTATGAGCCATTTGGTATATATATAATTCATTACTACAGGGATCCTATAAAATTAAACTTATTTTCATAAATAATTTAAAATTTTTGGGTTTTATATATGAAAATTCAAAAAAATATTAAATGGAAAATGAATTATAAGTCTTTGAAAGTTTCAAAACCGACCCGACAAACCTTCTAAAATATGAATTTTCAAGATAATTTTTTTTTTCAATTTATTCTATTTTACAAATGTACTTCCCACTTAATAAATATTTTTTTATATATATATAACTACATAAATTTTCACTTAATATATAATATTTTTTTCGTTTTATATTTATTTTTGATGTTTAATATCAGATTTTTTTCGTTTAATATTATGTGTTTATACTTAAAATACTAAACAGTATTTCGGTTATTTGGGTCAAGATCAACTATTTTTGGAATGCTCAAATTTTGTGTGGAGGATATGTGAATAAATAAAACTTAAAAAAATTGAAGGGTATTTCCAGAAAATTAAAATAAAAAAAATAATTAAAAAATAAAAATGAAAAGTACATGCGATGCAGGTACTATTTGAATCACGGCTTCACGTTTAATTTATCTCAAAACGAAGCCCTCACTCACTTCTTTGGCGGCTGCTTCTCTTATCTCTCTATCTTTCTCTTTTCTAGGGTTTTTCTCTCTCTTCTCCATTTTTGGTTCATATTAGGGCTTGGTGTTCCCTCTTTCTTGCTTCCGATCACCTGTGCTTCATCCCTTGTCATGGCGGCTGTCGGCCCGGCTACTGACCGTATCCTCTATTTTATTTTTATTTTTTATTTTTGGGCTCTTTTGACCTAGGGTTTTGGGTTTTGATGAGATTTATTGTTTTTTTTTTTTTGTTTGATTTTATTCCAATGTGTCTTTGTTGTTACTTGAGATTTTTCTCTAGGGTTTGGCTAGTTTTTACTGTAGATTATGATCTTGCTGATTGATTAAGCGGCTTAATTGGGGCATTGGGATTAGATTTAGAATTGGATAATGAATTTATTTATTTATTTATTTATTTTATCTTGCTGTGGATCTGGGTGAGGTTGTGGCTTTTATTTAATCTTTGATGTTTTGATTCAACACTTTGCTGTTTTTTTTTTCTATTTAATTGTTTAATGATAATTAGTTTTAACAGTCATTTGGAGAATTTAATCTGTTTTTGCAAACCTCTTCTTGATTGTGCGGTGGTTCTAGGAATTCTTTGCGTGAGCTTTCATGTCTGTAGGTTGTTAACTTGACTGTTTGATTCACAGAAGCTACAGATTTACTGCAGAAGTTGTCATTGGATTCCAAGAAGAAGACTCATGATGCTCCTGAAGTTACTGACAAGGTGGTTCCTTTGATTTATGGAGTGGTATCTTTTAGATTAGTGATTTAAAACTTCTAGTTTATAGCTAGTTTCGTAAGCTGGTTGGTGCTGATAATATTGATTGGAATTTGCTTTAGCAGGCTAGTGCTGATACCGGAGAAGTTCCCAACATACAAATTCCGCCCAGTGAACGGTCTGTGACACCGCTCCTTCAGGAGTGCATGGATCAGAGCAGGTGGTATTCATCCACACCTTATTACTATGGAGGTGAGATTTCTGTGTACTATTTAGAAATTGGATTTTTGTTGATTGTATGGGGGAGGATGAGAATGTAGGATTGATATAGTTGTTGAATACTAAATCTATCAAAAGTTCAGATATAAATACATGTTATAGTCATTTACATTTATCATTATGCGCATATGCTTATTCAGTGAAAATATGTTTTATCATGAATAAATTTGGCACCATTGTCATATGATTTTCATATTATACTTTTACCTCCCTTGCTTGCATGAACTATTTTGTTGCTTTCTGACCTTGTGCTCTTTTCTTGCCACAATATTAAGTTAAATATAAATGTCATTTCAGGTTATGAAGGTTTAGTGAACGAATGGGATGATTACCGTAGGGTGGATGTGCCACCTCCTGTAAGTTTTTTCCTCCTTGATGATTGGCTTGTATTATCATAATTTCATGTTTGGTGTGATACTGTATCTGGTGGCCATCGAAGATGAAATTCGGGTGCAAGGGTTCTGCAGCATTAAGGCACTTGTTTGGACTTAGTGTCTTTGATTTAAGATTTTCAAAACTGGGATCTAATAAGACTTGCAAAGGAGATGCTTCAGTGAATTTATTCACATGTAGATGAAACATTATTTGATGTTGCTTTCACTCTTGGCAGGGAGTCTACGGGGATATGTATCATCATGGTTATAGATATGCTCCTTACAGTCCATATCCTTCTCCCACTTCCCCAGTTCCAACAATAACGCATGATGGCCAACTGTATGGTCCCCCACATTACCAGTATCAAGCCCAATATTATCAGCTACCCACACCCCATCCAGCTTCTGGCACTCCCCACAAGCCTGTAACTTCTCAAGGGGAGGTTTCTACTACAGTTGCTGCTGAAAACCCTGCTGTACCTCTGGATACTGCTAAAGGGAACTCAAATGCAACTGCCAATGGGAAATCAAACAGCCACAGTGCATCTATTCAGCCTCGTTCAAACCACCAAAACTCACCACTACCTTCAAATGGTTCCTATGGCCGAGGATTTCCACCAGGCAGTCTTCTTTCTGGATGCCAGGATCCACGTTTTGGCTTTGATGGCATGCGATCACCCACCCCATGGTATGATGGCTCTGGATTGCCTGATGGGTATCAAAGAGTACCTACAACCAGCTCTGCCCCTTCAGCAATTTCTCACGTTGTTAACACTACCTCAGGAAGGAGTCAGAATCTTCATCCTCTTCCTAATCTCATGGTTTGTATTTTTGTTGCTGTTAGTTATTTTTATAACAAGATAGTTGCATGGTCATCTCTATATAGGATTTTTGGCTTTTCCAATTGATTGGCATGGCATGGCATGGCATGGCATGGTTTATCCTTATACTGTATAGCTATCCATTTGAGGGTGATTTATTTATCCTCACAAGGTGGCATTGTTTTTTTTTTTCTTTGAGAAACAACTGCATTAGTGATACATGATTGATGCTGAAGGTTGGAATTGTGTTGTCTTCCTTTCAGGGTTTGCACACACCAAGACCAACGTCTTGCATAGGACCAACAGCTCCTGGTTTTGTGAACAGAATGTACACCAACAATCGAATTTATGGTCAGTATGGTCAGTGCGGAACTGCTTTTAGGACTGGCCTTGGTTTTGGATCCAATGGTTATCATTACAGAATGAATAGCAGATGGGGTTCAGTCACAGATAAGTACAAACCACGGGGCCGAGGCAATGTTTACTATGGTTATGGCAGTGACGATTTGGATGGGCTCAGTGAACTGAACAGGGGGCCAAGGGGTGGTCATTTCAAAAACACCCAGAGCTTAGGACCCAATATCTCTATTGCAGTGAAGGGACAGAACCTTCCTGCAAATGGAAATGATGAGGAAGCTAGTGTAGCACCTGCTAGGGATCAGTACAACCGGGATGATTTCCTCGAAAAATACTCCAACGGCAAGTTTTTTGTTATCAAGTCTTATAGTGAGGATGACGTTCATAAAAGTGTCAAGTACAGTGTCTGGGCCAGCACACCAAATGGAAACAAGAAATTAGATGCAGCGTATCAGGAAGCTCAAAAGGTCGCTGATGGGTGCCCTGTATTTTTATTCTTCTCTGTAAGTAAAGCTTAAAGTTCTTGTAAGCAGTTGATTCCTTTTCTTCTCATTGTGTGTCTACTGAACCGTTTTACAATATTTAGGTGAATACAAGTGGACAATTTGTTGGTGTTGCTGAGATGATGGGTCCGGTTGACTTCAACAAAACGGTGAACTACTGGCAGCAGGACAAATGGAATGGTTGTTTCCCGGTCAAGTGGCACATTGTGAAAGATGTACCAAACAGCATCCTTAAGCACATCACACTTGAGAACAATGACAACAAGCCAGTAACAAACAGTAGAGACACTCAGGAGGTCACAACTTTGTGCTACTAGTTTGTGATCTGCTCTTATTATTTGGTGTACACATGAATATTGAAATCTCTTTTTTTTTGTTTTTGTTTTGCAGGTGAAGGTTGAACAGGGTGTTCAGATGCTTAAGATATTTAAGGAGCATGTCAGTAAGACCTCCATTTTGGATGATTTTGCGTTTTATGAGACACGACAGAAGGCTATGCAAGAGAAAAACTCAAAGCTACAGCAAATTCATAAGCAGGCATGTTTATTTTCTTTGGCCTTCTAAGTAGTTATCTGTTCTGCCCACTTTGCAAATTGGCAATTCATTTGAAAGCTTACCTTGCAGAAAGTAGTTATCTATTTGATTGTTTTAGGTGGTGTGTGGATATTTGCATTGGGCCATAGGATACAAAGAGATGAGAGTATGTCTAGAGTGTGTTTGGTTCAAGTGAAATCAAAAGTGTGGATTTATATTTTTTGTGTTCAGTTTGATGGATAGAAGATTGAAAACAAGGGCTTAGTTTTGAAAAGGGTGATAAAAATCCAAAAATTCTTTTTAGGGGTAACTATCGGGATAAGGATAAGACTATTTTGCCCCAGTCCTACTTTATTCTTTTGTTCGGATTCACTCTATTATGCTTTCCTCTCAATTATGCATTTGCTTCCAAGCAGCTATCTTCTTTTATCTGCTTCATTTGTATGACCACCATAGCTGTTGTTGCAGGTCACAAATATGAAAGCAATTGATGTAGTTGATGAGAAAGAAAAGATTTTACCTAACGGAAAGTCCTGGCTGCAAAAGCCCCTGGAAACAGTTTCAATTTTGAAAAAGGAATCTTCCAAGGGCACTCAGGCAGAACAGAAACCTCCTGAGGAAAATGGTGCAGCTTCCGTCTCCCAGCCCGTAACGGAGAAGCATGTTGTTGCGAATGGTGTTGCCAATACCTGCTAGCATCAATCAAAAGAACCAACCCCGAAACAACGGCAACCAGTTTATTTATTTACTTCTTCTTGCTATGGATCTTGCAGTTTTGACATTTCAGTGATCGGAAATGATCGATACGCCGAGGGCTGTGGACATCATGGATTGAATCAAGGTTGCTTGTTATGCTTGCAGGGGTTTGATATCTGAGGCACAAATTGTAGCTTTGAGTATGAGTGGCGGGCTGGCTTCATTTTTAGTGTTCTATATTTGTCTGGTTGGGTTCTGTTTGCCTTTTATCAGTTTTTGTTTGTTAATTTTCTTTTGTTTCTAGGGGCAGTGATTTAGTAAGTTTTGAGGGGTTTTCTTTCCTTCTTTCTTTTTCCCTAACTTTGTTTAGGTCCTTTAAGAGCAGGGATGCAACTCCTGGTTACACCCTTGTTTTTTCAACAAATCAGGATTTGAAATAATTAATGGCTTTGTAACTTGTAAGCCTGCCCAAATATTTCTCCTGGATCTTAATGAAACTTTGGTTTTATAAGCAGTGGAGATGGTTGAATATATACATATATATATATATATATTATTATTATTATATTATTGTTGGACTGCCATTGGCCTTGTACTTGATGGGCTAGCTCTAAATAAAAAGGACCTAAAAGTAAATTAATTAGTTAAAAGGACTGATTGGTAAATGAAAATCTTTATAAAGATTAATAGATAATTTTCTCATATTAATTTGGGGAAATGCTTATCATTTCATATTAACCAAAAATGTTGAATAATAGACATGGTATTGTATATTAGACATTTAGCTATTAGTAAATAATTATTTTAAATTTAATTTTCAAATTTACCCTTTTCTTTTCCCATTTCCTTTCTATCCAAACATAAGACATGAATACTGTTTTAACTGTTGTTTATTCCTCATTTCTATTTCCAATGTTTACCAAGTGTTGCCATTAATGATATGATTCCAATTATTTGTTGGCATATACTAATAATTGTACTTTTGATTAATTTCCATATTTTTTTGCTAATGTGCAATGTACTAGATAATATATATATATATATATATATATATAATTGCAAAGAATGTGTTTATTTAGAAAACCGCTTTACTTTATAGATTATTTAGTAACTTATAACCATCGCTCAATAGACTGAGTATTAGTGTGATTAATTCTTATATTAAAAATAAAAAATTCAACTCACTTTTAAAGCATAGTTAAAATTTAAGGTGTGATAAAGTGACTTACTCATATTATAAATAACTAAACTCACAAATAAATGATATTATATTATATTTTTTTATAATATTAATTTTTTAAGTAGATTTAAAGGTTTTACATTATAATTTTAGAATGTTAAAATGCAATTGTGTTTAAACATTTCAAAGTTTGATTTATATCTAAAAGTTAAATTATTTATTTATGCAAACAGTATAGCTTATGTTTTAATATAAACAAAAAATAATTGAACTATTCTTACATACTTTGATTTCTTATAAAACCAAAGTGATCTTTGGTGGGGGGGGGGGAATTACTTATATACCTTTATATAATGCTTTTACATCGTTTGCACAAAAGTAATTGAAAAATTATATTAAAAAAATATATTATTGTTTACTCTCTTCCATTAATTTAGTTTTTGTAAAATATATAAAAAAAATTATATTTTAATAAAATTTGTAAATTGATTTTCAACTATAAAAATATATAATTAAAGAAAAATTTCATTAGAGTATATCTCCAATTATTCATTTTTATGCAAACAATAATTTTGCAAGAGAAATAAATATATATATATATATATATATATATATAAGCTATCATTAAAGCAATAAAACAATAAATAAAAATTATAAAAAGTAACATGCATGTTGAGAAGGAAGAGGATGAGATCATTGCTTTGGTGGTACAAAGGGGAATACAAAGTGGGGCATATAACATTGATAGAAAGATAGAAAATATTAGTAGATTAAACAAGGAACTACTACAACAAGACACACAAATAATGCCAACTTGCTTTCATTCAAATGTTGTCCATTATTATATTGGCAACATTTTAATTACTAGTCTTTGTCATTCAACGAGTTACGGTTCCTTGTCCCAATGAAATTGGTAAGTAAAATGATAAATTAATTTTTAAAATTTGTCCTTTTTATATATAAAACAAAAAATAGTGTGCAAAATCAAACTACCTTTGAAGAAGGTTTACAAGCAAAGAAATAGAGGAAAAGTTAATATCACTTCTATTAGTTTTAGTATTTATTTGTAAAAAATAAAAAAAAAACCTGGAGTGGGAGAAGTGAACGGAAGTGGCGTTTATATAAAAATTAAAAACAAATACAATAAAGTAAAACAAAATAATTTGTATTAAAATTTATGAAAAAATAAGTTTATATATAAAACAATGTATTATAAAATAAGTAAATATTTAAATTATCTGAGCAAATGATTTTGAATTTTAATTTTTATGAATAAAAAAATACATGTTGTGGGCCAATGATTAAGAAAAATGTTTGACTCATAAGTGATCTAATTATTTTGATCTCTGAAATGAAAAAATAGTACACTTTTGGTGGTCAATCAATGTTTGATGTTAGCTCTGCCACTTAATGCTAATTTGATGCTTTGAAAACTAAGTTGATTATGTGTAATTGACGTATCAATTAGAATGCAAATCTCTTGATAGACTTAATAATAAAATTAATGTAAAATATCATTTGGATAGGATGGTAATAATAAAACTCCAAAAATATATATTGTTTTTATAGTTTAGTGATTTAAATGATTTAATTTTATGTTTAAAATTGGAAATAACGGTAATGTTAATTTTGGGACTTGACTGAGAGAATGCATGGGTGTAGTGTTGCTCACTTGCTTGTGATGGAGATCCTTGAGTTTTATGATCTTATAACTTATGCAAATAAAACCATTGGTTTGAGTTGTAAATTGGTTGTTGAGTGTTGATCAATAAAATTATTATTGAATATCTAAGTTTATGAGTTTCTTTTGTTTTCTTTATATGTTCTTGCTGAAAGAGAAAACTACCAATTAATAGGTTAAGTTGCGCTATCACAACTTAATAAATTTGGTTAAGTATTGAAGGTTAACCTTTGTGTCGGTAAGGGGTGTGATAGATACCATAGAGAATTATTGAAGTACTAATTTTTAATCCAATTTTTTTACTAGTCCGTTGGGTAGATATATGTATTTATTAAAGTACTTTTTAAAGTGAAAATCATAATTCTATATACACCATATCAAAACACCAATTTTTACCTTGAAAAGATTTTTTTTTTTTTCAACTCATTTTTCTTTTCTTTTACTAAATTCTCCAATCTTTTCGAAGATGTAGAATATTTTTTTTGGAAAAAAAATTGTTGATCTTTAATGTAGTAGGAGAAAAAGATTTAAAAAAATAGGAATATGCAAGTAAATATGCCCGCGCACACACATATATATATATATATATATATATATATATATATATATATAAGATTTACAACAACTCTATATTTTATTGTCAATTAACAAGAAATTTCATAAGTCAAGAGATTTTCGTCAACAAATTCAATATCTAGATATTGCTATGTAATTGTTCATGATGTCAGGGGTATTTATGAAAAAAAAGAAATATGAATATTAAATAAATTTGGGAAAATCATACCCATAGAGCTCTCCATTGTTAACATATAAGTTAATTAATTAATTAATAATAATTATTATTATTATGGCGACCAAGTTGGAAGGTTGGCGGTTTAAAGGGTTCAATATTTTGATATGAATAGTGAATACACAGCTCTCAATTAGTAATTATAATTTAAAACTATTATTATCAACAAACAAAACCCGATGCATTTCAATTTTCAAATAATGTTATACAATTTTGTTTCTACATATTATTTATTACTCCTTTTTTTTTTTTGGTTTATAAAACTCCAATTTCACCATCCTTTGAAAAATTTTCTTTGAATTGCTCAAATTTTCACTCAGTGAATATCAATTAAAATAAAACACTTAAAAATTAATTAGTATTAAATTTTTTTGGTCTATGGCCACATTAATTTCATGGAACCCACAAATACTGAGAGCCCAAATTTAAATTCAAAATTAATTACTTAAGTGATCCAAAATTTAATCATAGTATTTAAATTTTATTTTATAAAAATAAATTAAATATTTATTTAATAATTAAATCTCCTTCAAAAAGAAATTCCCCAATTTAAAATAGTAATAATCTCAAGGGTTCTTCATAAAAACCCCAAAAAATAACCCTAAAAATAAAAAAAAAAACCTTATATAAGTGTTTTTTTTTTTTACAAAGACGATAAATACAAAATCAAAAGACATACGAGGTGCACCAATAATGGTTTAAATGAACTCTGAGAGATAAATCCCATGTTATGCAATTCTGGGGGGAGAGAATAGAATGTATTTTTCAAACAGAACTCCCACAGGGAACCTAAGACAATACAAGTTGAGAAGCTTAAACTCGCACAACATGGTAGTTATTAGTTGGGTTATGCTGCAGTTTCTAAATTTATTTATTTATATATATATATAAAATATCTATATAATTAAAAATTCAATGAGGTGGTAAAAGAAGGGCAGCATGTGGGTGGGTATTTGAATCACGCCTTCTCACAACCCAAAGCCCTCTCTTTTCCCCAAACCCCAACTCCAATCCTTCCCCCTTTTGTGGCGGCTGCCTCGCCCCTTCCTTCCCCTCTCTCTCCCTCTCTTCTAGGGTTTTTCTCTCTCCTCTCCGTCTCCATTCCTATTTGCGCTTCGTTATCTCTTCGTAGTCTCCGATCGACCTTGCCTGATCCATCATCATGGCGGCTGTTGCCCCTGCTGCTGACCGTATCCTTATTATTAGCTCCTTTGCCCTAGGGTTTTGGGTTTTTGTTGAAATTTTTTCTTTTTAAGGGTTTTGTTTCCTTGATCTGTGTTTTTTGTGTGTTTCGATTGAGTTATGCTGGTTTGATTTGTTTTCAATGTGTTTTTTTGTGTCTCCTACTGGGTTCTGTTAGGGTTTTCTTTTTGTTCTGTAAATTGGGATCTCGATTTTTAGCTGAAGGGGTTTGTTTGTTGATATTTCGTGTTAGGGTTTTGGGTTTCAAGATAGGGTTTTGGTTCGCTGGGTTTGATATTTGGTATTGGATGATGAATTAAGTGGTTTTGCTTTTTTTCTCTTGATGTGTGGATCTGGGTTTAAGTGCGGCTTTGTGAGATTGAGGATGTTTTTTTTTTTATTTGTTGTTGAATTTTTGAGCTGTGCTGAGATTTCTTGACACAATTCGCAGCTGTATTTTTTTGTTGAATTCTTTGCGGGAACTCTGTTTTTCGTGTTGATGGGTTGTCTCCTTGACTGTTTGATTCACAGAAGCTACAGATTTGTTGCAGAAGCTGTCATTAGATTCCAAGAAGAAGACTCATGATGCGCCTGAAGTTACCAAGAAGGTTCTCTCTTTTGTTCATGGAGTAGTATCTTGTACAGTAGTAGTTTAAAACTCAATACTTTATAGCTAAGCTTGTAAGGTGATTGGTTGGAATTTGGTTTAGCAGGCTAGTGCTGATGGCGGGGAAGTGACCAGCGTGCAAATTCCATCCGGTGAACGGTCTGTGACTCCTCTGCTTCAGGATTGCGTGGATCAGAGCATGTGGTATCCTTCAGCGTATTATTATGGAGGTGAGGTTGCCGTGTACTCTTGGGTTTTATTGGGATCTGTCTATAGGTGTGGTATCTTTTTATTGCTTGCGTGGTGAATAGTGACAAGTGTAAACATGGGTATGGTTACTGGCATGTGGTGTTTTTTGTTTGGATTTATTACTGTGCACTATGTTGAATACACGGGGTGTAGTGGTGTACATCCATGTACCTGTATACTTGACTTACCTGACATCCGATTGAGTCAATTGGTGGTTATCTGATTTAGTTTGAGCGCCTGAGTGTTTGCTGAAGCCTCAGCGATTCAAGTGCTTTGATATTGTTTTGTTGTTTTCTGGTCGTTTTATGCTATTCACTTGCCACAGTATTAACTTAATTTTAATTATCATTCAGGTTATGAAGGTTTAATAAATGAGTGGGAGGATTACCCTAGATATGTCAATCCTGATGGGGTGGAGGTGCCGCCTCCTGTAAGTGTTTTCTTTTCCTCCTCTATCAATGATGAAATTTTGTTGTAAGAGTTGCTCAGTGTTAAGGCACCTGTTGGGACTGGGTGACCTTTGTTTATGTTTTTGAAAATACAGATGCAAAATTTAGATGCAGAGAGGGGATTTTTAAGTGAATTCTTTTGCATACAGATGAATCATTCTTCTAATGTTTGCTTTCAATCTTGTCAGGGAGTCTATGGGGATATGTATCAACATGGTTATGGATATCCTTCTTATGGGCCATATCCTTCTCCTGGCTCCCCGGTTCCAACTATGGGGCATGATGGCCAACTGTATGGTCCCCCGCATTACCAGTATACAGCTCAGTACTATCAGCCACCCACACCTCCGCCAACTACTGGTGCTCCCAACAAACCTGCAACTTCTCAAGGGGGTGTTTCTACTACAGTTGCCACTGAAAAACCTGCGGCCACTGTGGATACTAGTAAAGGGAACTCAAACGGAATTGCCAATGGGAAATCAAATGGCCACATTTCTTCTGGTCAGCCTCGTCCAAACCACCAAAATTCGTCACTACCATCAAATGGTTCTTATGGTCGAGGAATTCTACCAGGTGGTCTTCCTTCTGGTTACCAGGATCCACGTTTTGGCTTTGATGGGATGCGATCACCTATCCCATGGTATGATTGCCCTGCATTCACAGATGGGCAGCAAAGAACACCCACAACCAGCTCTGCACCTTCTGCAGTTTCTCATGTTGCTAACAATCCCTCAGGAAGAAATCAGATTCTTCATCCCCTTCCTCATCTTATGGTTGGTATTTCTACGCCTCTTACATATTTTTATAACAAGAGAATTGTTTGTCTTCTCAAAATGGTATTTTTTGGTTGTTGTGTTAGTTGATTGGTATGCTATGCCAGTTGGGTTGGGGTTGATTTATTTATCTACTCACAAAGAAACTTTCTTCTTTTCTCGGTGTTATTTTCGTTTTTATCATTTTGTGTTTTAGTTGAAACACTTGAACTAGGAATAGTGGCTGACACCGCAGATTGGAATTGCTTGATTTTTCTTTCAGGGTTTGCATACACCAAGACCAGCATCTGGCATGGGACCTGCAGCTCCTGGGTTTGTGAATAGGATGTACACCAGCAATAGAATTTACGGTCAGTATGGTCAATGCGGAACTGCATTTAGGACAGGCCTGGGCTTTGGATCTAATGGCTATGATTACAGAATGAATGGCCGGTGGGGTTCTGTTACAGATAACAAGTACAAACCACGAGGTCGAGGCAATGGTTTTTATGGGTATGGCAGTGAGAATTTGGATGGGCTGAGTGAGCTGAACAGGGGGCCAAGGGGTGGCCGTTTAAAAAATACTAAGGGGTTTGGACCCAATATCACTATCGCAGTGAAGGGACAAAACCTTTCTACAAATGGAAATGTTGAAGAAGCAAGTGCAGCACCTGCTAGGGATCATTACAACCGTGATGATTTCCCTGAAAAATACTCTGATGCCAAGTGTTTTGTTATCAAGTCTTATAGTGAGGATGATATTCATAAGAGTGTTAAGTACAGTGTTTGGGCTAGCACACCCAATGGAAATAAGAAATTAGATGCAGCTTACCAGGAAGCTCAAAAGGTTGCAGATGGGTGTCCTGTATTTTTGTTCTTCTCTGTAAGTAAAGCTTAAAGTTCTTGCAAGCAGTTGCATCCTTTTCTGCTCATGGTTGGTTTACTAAACCTACCAAATTATTTAGGTAAACACAAGTGGACAATTTGTCGGGATTGCTGAGATGGCTGGTCCAGTTGATTTCAACAAAACCGTCGACTACTGGCAGCAGGACAAATGGAATGGTTGTTTCCCAGTCAAGTGGCACATTGTGAAGGACGTACCAAACAGCATCCTCAAGCACATCACACTTGAGAACAATGATAACAAACCAGTGACAAACAGTAGAGACACACAGGAGGTCACAACTTTGTGCTGCTAGTTTGTGATCTACTCCTATGATTTGGCGTGTGCTTGAGTATTGAAATCTTTTTGTTTTTGTTTTGCAGGTGAAGCTTGAGCAGGGTATTCAGATGCTTAAGATATTTAAGGAACATGTCAGCAAGACCTCCATTTTGGATGATTTTGCCTTCTATGAGACACGGCAGAAGGCTATGCAAGAGAAGAACTTGAAAATCCAACAAATTCATAAGCAGGCATGTTTAGTCTCTTTAACCTTCTGAATAAGTATCTTTTCTTTTCTGTCTAATCTTTAAATTGGGAACTATTTGGTAAGTTTAGATTTTTGATTGAAGGCTACACTGAAAATGTTTGTTCAGAGGCCGTATAAATGGTGATACCATGGTTTATAATCTCACATATAAGAATTGGAATGGAACAAGGTATCTTTTATGTGCTTCATTTAAATGTCCATCTTTTGCTGTGGTTGCAGGTTTCAAATGTGAAAGCAGCTGATGCAGCTGAAGAGAAAGAAAAGATTGCTGCAAATGGAAAGCCCAGGTTGCAGAAGCCTCTTGAAGTTGTTTCACTTTTAAAGAAGGAAGCTGTACAAAGCGGACAAGGAGAGCAGAAGCCTCCTGAGGAAAATGGTGTTGCTGGTGATGTTCTGAAGGCTTCCAAATCAGTTACAGAGAAGCATGTCGTTGCCAATGGTGTAGCCAATACTTGTTAGCAGCAAGAAGCCACCCCTACTGAACTGCAGCCTGTAATTTGGTCATTTGTTCTATCAGCGCATCTCACAGGTTTTTGACATTTCATTGATCAGCACGCCGAAGGCAGTCGAGACTCTCAGCATGCTATTGTAGTAGGGGCTGATATCTGAGTCACAATTGTAACCTTTGAAGGGAGAGGTTGGCCAGGGTCCTTATTTTTCATAGTGTTCCATATGATTTGGTTGGGTATCTGTATCCTTTTTTCTGTTTTGTTTGTTACTTCTGGGTAGTAATTCTGGTGAGTTTTAAGGTGTATAAGTAATGGAGGCTATTATTAACCTGTCCCCATAAAGCTTGAAACATGGGTTGTTCTGGCTTTAAAATCTGTAAGAGCTTGCTTATTTTAATTTCATAGTTTGCACAAGTTTTATGCTTTTGTGGTATAAGATTGGGTTTCTTTTCTCTTTTGTATGAATCATTTCTGCAGGGGCGGTTATGTTTTGCTGCTATTTACTGTTGAAGGTTGAAGCTAAATGATTGATAATGATTTTTGTTCATGTGTTGTTGATGCTCAGGCTCAGTGAGGCAGAGACTCATTGGCATCATTCTTTGTTTTGTTCAAGAGTTTTGTGATTATGTTTTTGTGCTTTCATTTAGGGTGTTGATCAGAGATTGTTGATTATGTAGTTATAAACATAAGCTGCTTAATGGAGATATTCCTTCTCTAATTTCTTTGCTAAGAGTTCAAATCAGAACTTCTCATTATTGCATATGATTGTTTTCAAATTTCAATTCTCTCTCTCTCTCTCTAGACTTCTTTTGTAAATATTTAGTTCTAAATTTTTTTATTTTGCATTTATTTATGATCACAGGAATTAAAATACCTCTCATTCAGAAAATAGATTTTTGTTTCACCATTGTGAACTATTGAAATAAAAACTTTCAATGTAAAACAATATGATATATGGACTTTTAAATTATAAAATTCAACAAATTGACATACTTCAGGACTTAAAAGAAAAAAATGCTATTCACTTTGAAAATAAAAAAATTTTTACATACAACATTGTATGTCACTGTAAATAGTTGGAAAACCAGAAAACCAATAACAATATCAGTGAACCTGTTTAATTACTATATTCAGAAAAATTCCATCATGTATGTCAGTTGTTAGATGTAAAAGTAATAGTCTTGATATTGGATGTATAAAAAACTTTGTATGTACTGAACCAATTAATGAAGCACTTCCATTATACTGCATTCAACATTTTTAATTATTCTGGATATATAGTGGATTTAACATATAGATTGAGATGATCTAATGTGCAGCTACATCTACACACACACACACAGTACCAAGTGCAGTAAATTCACCAAATATATCATATATATGTAGTCATATATATTTCAATTGTGTATCATTCACTTGAACCTCAACCATAAAAGAAAGGGAATTAAATTCTTCATTGGGCTCTCTCACCTACATTTTCATTTTTAACCCATTCAATTCTCTATTAATTTCAATGAAGTATTTCTACAATTCTTTAGCTTCTTTAAGCCTTGCAAGTTGCACCTGTAAAATGAAATTTTAAATTTGACAAAAGTCAAAAGTTCATATACCCTACAATTCATCTGACATGATCATACACATTCAATTTTGGGAAAATATAAGTTGAAACATGTTTAAAGCACTTATGTATCTTGATCTTATACTGAATTCAGTTAATAAATATTAATCTCATTAACATTTTCTCATGTATATATATTAATAACTATAGTTATTAATAATTACCTAGAGGAAGGATACATATAAATGTGCAAGCTCAGGCTCACTAAGGAAATGAGAAAATCCAGGTAGTTGTGTTGTGATACTCCAAACATTTGCATAGATTTGTGATTGTTTTTTGTTTTAAAACCATATTTGTTTGTTGCAGGTGATGTGACATCCGTAAATTCTTTCATAAATTAAGAAGATGAAAATGACTTAATTTATGAAGAATCTATGGATGTCACACCACCTGCAACAAAAAAAATCTGGTTTTAAAACAACATGTCAAGAAGATGAAAATGAGTCATCTTTACTTTGATGATTACTCCTCCTGCCATTGTTGAAGATGGAGAGCTCCAAATCCAAAGATAAAGAAAGAGAGAAAGAGAGATGGTGTGAGAAAGGCAGGAGGAGGGATGTGGTCTAATATTGTATATATAGATGTGGAGGGTGTAAATTTTGTGAACATTTTTAAATTTTATTTTGTAATATATATATATATATATATATATATCTTTATGTTTGATCAAGTTTGTGTTTGAGAAAAAAGAATCATGTCTCTTTTCTTTTGTTATAAAGTTAAAATGTCTATTTTTTAATAAACCTAATGTCTTTTTTTTAATAAATTTATGATTTATTCACTTTATTCAAAAAAAAAAAAGTTAAAATGTTTAAACAAAAGGAGGTGAAGTAAGTATGCCTCTTTTATTTTATAACTCAATACTTATTTTGATAAAGTTAATTTTTTTAATAAAAGAAGGTGAAGCATAAGAGAAATATGTCTTTTTTTTTGTTAATAGTATTTAAAATAAATAAATAAGCCACATTTATTAAATAAAATTATTTTTTTATAAAACTAAATGTTTGAACAAAAGAAGGTGAATCATATGAGAAGCATGTTACTTTTATTTTGTAATTAATATATTTTTTTTATAAAGTTAAATACCTTAACAAGAGAAGTGAAGCATAAGAGAAGCATCATGTCTCTTTTGTTTTTGTAGTTAAGACTAATTTTTTATATATAAAATTGAATGCTTAAATAAAAGAAAGTGAAGCATACAAACAGCATATATGTCTCTTTTATTTTTTATAAAGGTTGAATGAATATACAAGAGCTAGTGACTACTCGGTCTTGTGAAAAAAAGATTGTTGAAAAATCACATTCCACTCACATTCAAAACAACACCATAACAATAACCATCACAGAGAATTATCACTCAACTGTGCTGTAAATTCATCATATATATATATATATATAAATTAAATCTTTTATTGAAACCTCAAATATGAAGCAAAGAAAACAAAGAAAACTTGAACAAGTTCATATATACATATACATAAGTATATGTCTATATATATTAACCCAGGAGAGATATACATAGGAAGTGACTCAAAACTAGTTCAACTACTAAATTAATAACCAACTATATGTAAAAACTACTTATATCCAAGAACATGATAGTTTCAGTTTATCATCAAAGAAGAAGATCACACGGAAATAGACCTGCCGCCATTGCCCATCTCTAGATCGCCCACATGAACTTCATTATCAGCAATGAACTTCCCCCAAAACCAATGTTTCTTCCACACAAGGACCATCTCCTCAATAGGCATGTTCTTAGTTTCCGGTAAGAAATAATAAATGAAGATAGTCATAATCATCACCCATCCAGAAAAAAAATAGAAGAGACCAAATTTCATGTGGCAAAGCATGGAGAGAAACACTTGTGCGATGAGGAAAGTAAAAAGCATGTTCACAGAGACATTGATACTTTGTCCAGCAGACCGGATTTCTAAAGGCAATATCTCACTAGGGACTAGCCACCCAAGAGGTCCCCAAGACCATGCAAAGCCTGCAACATAGATGCATATGAATAGCACCACAAAGCTTGCATAAGTTTTGGACAAATGTCCTTCTCCACTTATCCCAAATTTGGCAGCAAGTAGTGTTCCAACAATAATCTGCAATGCAAAAAATTAGACATAAATGTCAAATAACATATATATATATATATAATATGTGTCTACATAGAATTGAGCTATATATATATATATATATATATATATATATGTAAAGTGTTTCATGAAAGAGCTCTATATATGTATGACATACTTGACAGATGGTCATTTGAATTCCACCCTCCAAGAAGAGAAGCCTTCTACCATACTTGTCAACAGAAAAGATGGAAACAAAGGTAGCAAAGACATTGACAACACCAGAAATAACTGCAGACATAAGAGAAGCATTGTCTCCAAAGCCAATTGTCTTGAAAAGCACAGGTGCATAAAACATGATAACATTAATGCCTGTCAACTGCTGGAAAAAAGGGATGAGGATGACCATAGTGAGTTGGGCCCTATACTTCCTTTGGATGATGTTCTTCCATGGGTGTTTCACAGCCTTGGACTCCTCACTAGCAACGACGAGATCATTGTACTCTATAGTCACGTCATCAGTGCCACGAATACGGCGAAGCATGTTCATAGCCTTCTCATCATGACCGCGCTCAATAAGTGAGTTAGGAGTATCAGGGAGGAACAAAGAACCTATAGTGATAATCGCTGCAGGGACAGCAGCAAGAGCAAGGCTGATTCTCCAGCCCCACCCTCCACTGATTTTTGCAGTTCCATAGTTGATGAGGTTGGCAACAAGAATGCCAATAGTGATCATCAATTGGAATCCCATGTTGAGCAAACCACGTCGGCGCGCCGGGGCCATTTCAGAGAGATATAGTGGAACAGACTGTCATTGTATTGCAATTTCGACATTAGTTAATTCACTCATCACAAATATATAATACAAGCAAATCATTACATTATACATCTTACATATGAGCATAGAAATATAACATTAGAATCTTCTTAACAATAATATAGGCCAATATGTTTCATAAAAATTCTCTCATCAAATTACAGCACAGTAATAATATTATTCAACATATGATCCTTGGTTTACGTATCTCACTACTAAATATTCAAAAGAAATTGACTGTCAAAGTTATATATATATATATATATATATATAAACTGTTTGGTGGATTTAACCAACAACATACTTCATAGAACTTAACAGACAATTTGAAAGAGAGAAACCAAATATATATATAACAAATAAAACAGAAAACAAAACCTAGTACTGTTATATAAGAAAACCAAAATAATTGTATGCTAGAAAAAGGTTTTTCTTTTACTATGATATGTATATATGTATTTTTTTTTAAAAAAAAAAACCACACACGCAGACAAGGGCAAAGAGATCAAAGAAGAGAGAAGACTCATAAAAAGAAAGAAGAAAGGAAGAGAAGCTTCACCTGATTGGCAAAACCAACACCAATTCCAAGTAAGATACGGCCAATGATGAGCATGGCGATGTTCTTGGCAGCGCCATTGATGGCAGAACCAACCAAGAAGACGACACCACCACCAAGCATGGACCACTTCCTTCCAAACACCCTAGTGACTGTACTAGCGAAGAAAGAAGCTATCAACGCAGCCAGATAGAGCGAAGAAGTGAAACTAGTAAGCACCTGAGAATCAAACTTGCAGTACTGGTTGGTGCTATGACTTGCCAGCTCCTTGCTGTAAACTGATGGGAAAAACTTCTTCAGAAACGAATCCATTGATGTCACACCACCTGCAACAAATCAACACATCCAGTTTTAAAACAAAACCAATCACAAATCCATGAAACTAAAAAAGAATTGGATTAATTTTGATGAAGCTAGGCCTTCATGTACCTGAGATGCCAATGTCATAACCAAAGATGAGGCCTCCGGTTGCGGCCACAAGACAGGTCAAGAAGACAAAGAGAGTCATGTTTCCGGGGTAGTCTTTTGCCCCGGCCGTGTTGATGATTGCTCCTCCTGCCATTGATGAACGTCAAGAGCTCCAAATCAGAAGATAGAAGGGAACAAGCTAGAGAACGAGATGTATAGTAAGGGAAGGAGGGGAGGAGGTCTATATATAGAGAAAGGATTACTAGGAAGGTGAAAACTTAAGGATATATCCAAACAAGGATATATTTCAAATTACATTAATTTTTTCTGCAGATAAGATAAAATGTTTGGTTGATTTTGAAATAAATTCGAAATTACACTTTTGTTTTCGGTGTGATTTTATCTTGTGATTAATATTCTTGATCTTTCCCAAAGGACGTGGGATCCAAATGATCTTTAGTAAGCATGCTCCTAACCAAAGTCGGAATTTTTTTTTAGTAAAAATCGAACCCATTTTTAATATTTTTTAGATAATTAATATAAATTTGAGTTGGTTTTCTTTTTCTTAGTAAAAGTCGAAGCCTTTGTTAATATTTTTTAGATAAATATAAATTTAAGTTGGTTTTATGACTAATAAAAATATAGTTAACTATTTGTTCTGTAGTTGACAGTAGTAGATAGTCTATGTAAGATGTTTGTTTTAGAAAGAATCCAAACTCAAATTTAAAATTCATATAAAATGAGGCCAGATATTGAGGTATTAATTTTACACACATCCTTTATCAACAGTGATTTTTATTGCGTATTTGTAAAATAAAAATAAAAAACTTAAGAGAGTGTGATTTTGTGTTTTTAATGTCTAGTTTACTCGAATTATAACTTAGGGTTCAAAAACTAGGTCTAGGCCTGGGTGGATCTAAAAAGGGGCAAGCGGGTGCTTGAGCAGTGAGCACCCCCTTGTTAGGGATGTAAATGGGACGAGAAATTCCCGTTCTCCATAGGGATGTTTTAGACTTTTAGTAATACAGATAAAATTAAAATTAGATAAAATAAGCTATTTATCAACTTGAAAGATATAATATTTTTTTAAAAAATTAATTTTATTATATATTATGTGATAAAATAATAAAAATTAGTTTAAAATAATATAATTTAGTATTATGTTATAAATATTTTAATATTATTAAAATAATATTGGTAACATTTTTATGAGAAATAGACAAGTGTCAAATAGGTCTTCTACTTTAATATATATATATATATATATATATATATATATATATATATATATATATATATATACATAGAATTTTTTCCCGCGGGGAATTTGGAGGCGGGGAATCCCCACACCGTTGGAAGCGGAGATGGGGACGGGGATCCCATTCTTCACCCCGCCCCACCCCCATTTACATCCCTACCCCTTGCCCATGAATATAATATATATTATATATATTATTAAAATATTAGTAAGTATAATTTATATCGACACTCTTTATTTTTATTTTTCAAGATTCTACCTCCACAATATTTAAAATAAGTTAAAGAAAAATAATAAAATTATTATATTAAATTAAATTGATGTTGGGATAATAATAAATAATATCTCTAGCCAAAATAGATCTTCAAATAATTTTGTTTTTAAATTTTATATTTAGATATATTTTTTATTGAACTTTTTAATACATAATTATAATTTTTTAAGATATTAATATAAATAATAATAATAATAAAACTTTTAAAAAATTGTAATTGCTATCTTAAATTCTCTAAAAAAGTTATTTCATGAATTGTGTCGATTGATGAGTTTTTTTCTCTTTGCTCAATTTATTCCAAGTATATTTTATCTTTCATTATAGGGATTTATTATATATTTTTTTTAATTTGTTTCATATCTAATTTAATTTTCTTAATTTTTTGTGTGATTATTTGTTATGTAAATTTATTTGACATTCATTAAATCTTTGTTTGAGTATTTATTATGAAAATTATCGTGAGAATTGTTAGATATTTGCTGTGATTAATTGATTATTAGTTAGATTATATTTAAATAATTATTGTAATTAATAATTGAATTTGTGCTAAGTTTTTTTAATTGTATTATTTGTTAATTAGTGTTTAACAGCTAGTTGACTTATATGCTAATTATGTAAATATGACAGGTTTTTTTACACCTAAACCAAAATTATTAGATGAATGCATATTTTATTTTTTGACTAAACAAAAAAGATTGGGAGAGGACTAGACGAGAGAGACATGCACAATTTAGTTAGAGAGAGAATTAAGGGTGTAAATGATGCACCTCTACTCGCAAGCTATTCGGGCTTGACTCGGCGAAAACTCAAACTCGACTCGGTCGCGGTAGAGCCGAGTTCGAGTATTGTGATACTTGGCTCAAGTGCTCGCGAGCCTAATCGAGCATATATGTAAATATATAATATTAGATTTATTTGATGAAAATCAAGGGGAAAAACTTTCAAGCTCGAGTCAAGCTCGAGCTCGAAAGTAATGTTATTGGTCATGTGAGCTTAGTCAAGCGAGCTCGAGTAGCTCGATTTGTGTACCGAGTCGAGCTCGAGTTATAAAATGAATACTCGATTGAGCTCGAGTCAAGTATTGAGTACCGAATTTTCAGGCGAGCTCTAGCTCGAGCCCATTACTACTCCGCTCAAACTCGATCGATTACTCCCCTAGAGAGAATGGAACAAGATAAGGAATAGCATCAAATAATTGTACTAGCTCAAAGAGCCGGTGAGAGAGTGTTGGTTTGGTTTATAATTTCTTTAATAGATCTAGTAGAAATGAGTTTAGAAAGTTGTGATTGATTGAGGTGTTGTACATCCAATGTTCGAATGGTTCAAATCAAATAACTGTGCATCCCACTTAATACTAGTTATAAGCACTATAGCATGATAACACTATTCATAGAACGAATCTGGTGAGATGATGATGACCATTAGATGGCGATTTAACGGGTCATGACAAATGTCCTTCTCCCAACAGGGGTGGAACCAAGGAGGGGCTTCAGCATCCCCCCAAAACTTCCCTTCGGAAAAAGGTATTTAAAAAATAAGTGTCCTTTTATATTTAGATTAATGTGATCCGAAAACTACCCTATGGAAAGAGAGTATTTGAAAAATAAGTGTTCTTTTATATTTAGACTAATCTAATAATGATTTATTTAGGTGTTCTAAATGTAAAACATGGATGTGTTTGAATTATTGGGTATGGTTTAAGGGCATGTCATATGTTAGTAAGCAGGTTGGAATCTTGCTTGTGACATTTTTTTTAAATCCCATTTTTTTAATTTAAATTTATTTTAAAAATTATAGAAATTTTAATAAAAATTAAAAATTGCATGTTAATTTTTTTTAAAAAAATTAGTAGTTTAAAAAAAATTCATGAGATGGCAAGTCAAATATACCACAATTTTTATAAATAAATTATAGTTTGGTTGAGAGGTAGTTGAGAGGGATAGATTTTAGCTTTTTCAGAAAATACAAAACTAAAATATGCAACTACTTTCTTTTATATAATATTACATACATTGAACACAAACATTGACAATAGTTGAAATTGTGGTGTATATATATATATATATATATATATATATATATATATATTCAAATTATAGTTATTTTTTCACACTATTTTTTATCGGATATAATTGTTTTGTAGGATAATTTCATGAGAAAACATAAAAAATTAATCATTCCTCCAATATGATTTTATTAAGAATGAAAGGTTTAGATTGCAAACTCACACTCATAACTAAAAATCCGTTATCACTAATTAAAATTAGCAATATTTTAAATATACATACTATATTTTTTTTTTCCCAGTGGATCAATATTACGAGCTATTATAAACCCTTGGCATGATGTGGCCCTTTTTCATAAAAAAATAATAATAATAATAATAATAAAAAGTTATACAGTTCCTTGGAGTTTTTGTTCAAATTATTTTTGATTAAATTTAAAAAAAAACCTTGCCCCAAAGTGTGTTCCGTGTGGCTTTAAGCATAATTCTCGCCACGTCAGTGATTATCCCCTGAAGTTTTTCTTTCCAATCTTAAAAATTATTTATTTATTTTTAAAATCCCAAAAATTGAAGAGAGGAAGAGCTTCGTCTCTGAGCTCGATAATGGCGTTGAGAAGAGCGGGAGGGAAGCTTTTGATTCCAAAGAGAGCTTTTTCCAGTTCACTTGAGGCCATTGAGAAGCCCCAGAAAGATGGAAAGACGCTCAACCTCTTCTCTGCGATCAATCAGGCTTTGCACATCGCCCTTGACACCGATCCCCGGTGAGCTTTTCCCTTTTTCTTTGTGCTTTGGATCATTAGCTATTCATGCTTTTATGTTTTGGGGTTTCATTGGAATTTTCCTTCTGATTGATAAAGTTTTGATCTTGAAGCTAAATTAGCTTTTTATTAGTTTGAATTTCATGGGTTGTGTTTGGATTGATGAAAATTCGTGGAAAAAAGAAATAGATTAATTTGTTTGTTGCATTAGCTTGTTCATGTGAGATTGAGTGTGTTTCTGGGCTTCATTTCATGATCTTATCTTCAAATTGGTTGCTTTTTTTCAGTGCTTATGTGTTTGGAGAAGATATAGGGTTTGGTGGTGTGTTTCGCTGCACAACCGGTTTGGCTGATCGTTTTGGTAGAAATAGAGTTTTTAACACTCCATTATGTGAACAGGTTTATCCTTGATTTTTCATCCTGCTTGATAACTCTTGTTTCTTTTTTTTTCTTAATGTTAGTTGTTTTAATTAACTTGGTATTTTCTATCTTTTGTTCTTAATTTTTTTTGTTAATTTGTATAAATTTTGTCATTCAGGGGATTGCTGGTTTTGCTATTGGCTTGGCAGCTATGGTGAGTATATGAATATTGTGTTACATTTCGAACTTTTTGTTTTGATTTTTGCTATGCCTTTTTTGTGGTAAACCATTATTGTTGGTTTTCTTGAATTATTCGATGATCGGCTTCTGTTTTTGTAGGGCAATCGTGCTATTGCTGAAATTCAGTTTGCAGATTATATCTTTCCTGCTTTTGACCAGGCATGTCTTTTTGTACCTTTTAATTTCCTTAGAATGTTTGTTATTTTTCATCTTTCGTGTATTGTATCATTGTGAATCAAGGATTTAGTCAAATTGGATTGATAAATAGTTAACATTTGTTTGAACAGCCTGATGAATAATTACACATTGGAATTATTGTCTGTTTGTTGTTTACAATCTCCTTTCTAGATACAATAGTCAGAAACTTGTGGTAACTTCTTCAATTTAAAAATGAAAAAGAAGAAAAATTACTGATAAAATTGTTGTCATTTTCTATGAATATATGTGATATTATCATAATGTACAATAATTGACATATGCTTAACTTCATGATCTTCAGATTGTAAATGAAGCCGCAAAATTCAGATATCGGAGTGGGAACCAATTTAATTGTGGAGGTAAAGTTCATAGTAAGGTTGATCGGCTTTTCATCATTAAATTTGCGCATGTTTGTGCTTGACAATTTTGTTACTGCAGGTTTGACAATAAGAACTCCTTATGGAGCTGTAGGACACGGCGGTCATTACCACTCACAATCACCAGAATCCTTCTTCTGCCATGTACCTGGTCTTAAGGTCCCAAACTTATTTTCCACTTGGTACACTGCTTAATTTTTAACATTAACGGATGTTAAGATTGATTTGGATAACATGTGAATCAGTTGGGTCATTGAAGCATCCTATGTATTTGATATTTGTCCAACTTGCTTAAAAGTAAATTTCTACAGGTAGTGATACCTCGTAGCCCACGGCAAGCTAAGGGATTATTATTGGCATGCATCCGTGATCCAAACCCAGTTGTGTTCTTTGAGCCAAAGGTATCCATATCAAACTACGGATAATTTTGTTTCAAACTTACAAGATGTTCTTATGAAATGTGTTATGTGAGCTACAGAGATCTTTTGTTTCTATAGTAAAGTTGCATGAGCACTGCATTAGAATTATCTCTGTGAACAACTTCATAGGATTGACCATTTATGATAAAAATCAACAAAAGTGGCAATAGATGATGAAATCTCTTTTTGCATTTTAGTTGTTGAATTTTTATTATCTAATCCATTTGTGCTCTTGGTAAACTATGTACTATCCAGTGGTTGTATAGATTGTCTGTAGAAGAAGTTCCCGAAGAGGATTACATGTTGCCTCTTTCTCAGGCAGAGGTCAGTATTACCTGAACTAACAAGTCTGCATTAGTGCAAAACAGTACAAAGTTTTTAAGTCTTTTTATCTTCAGGTGATTCGTCAAGGAAATGACATAACTATTGTTGGGTGGGGAGCTCAGCTCCAGATTCTGGAACAAGCATGCGATGCCGCTGCCAAGGTTGGTGGACAAAACCAAAAAATCAGCACTATAGTTTGTCTAACTCATCATCTATACAGTGGCAAATGAATATTTATCACAGTTCTAGCAAACCATCATCAGTTTAGATAAGTTAAATTTACGTCCATTGGTTATATTCAAGTCGAATTTACCCCCCAGTATATTATTTGTTGTGCATCTTATGCATTAGAAATATTTGGCTCAATCATAAGGACATGATGCATATGATAATTTTTCTGCGAACTGTACATAGATTTTTCCCTTGTCTTTGCCATATAGCCATATCACTTAGAGATTCATGTTAAATGGAAAAAAAAAAAACTAAAACCAGGGAGCAAGTCTCAATTCCAGTGCATTATATAGATTCTGACAAGACCTATTGGCGTTATACACTTTCTAGTTTCCACCATGACTGACTAACCCAATATATCACTTCCATGAATGATAACACATAATGTTGGATAATTTGATGAGAAAATCAAGCATACATGTTTGGTTAATGTGATTTTTTCATTGATCTCGTTTTATTTTGATAATTTACAGGAGGGAATTTCATGTGAGCTGATCGATTTAAGGACTTTGATACCCTGGGATAAGGAAACAGTCGAAGCTTCGGTTAGCAAGACCGGAAGGCTTCTTGTATGCTATATATGACAACTTTAGTCTTTGTGTTCAATGTTGAGTTTGTAATTTATTGCTTGTGTCTCAACTGGCAGGTTAGCCATGAAGCTCCAGTGACTGGAGGGTTCGGTGCTGAAATCTCGGCTTCAATCGTTGAACGCTGCTTTTTGAGGGTAAATTCTCTTATAAATTTTTTGATATGAGATTGGTCGAACTTCAATGCATGTTTTTATGTTATAGGTAAGAAGTAGTTTTATTTATATGAAGTGCAAACTTAGACATCAAATTAGCCAAACACTTTCAACTAGTAATAAGGCGTATTCAAATAAAATTTTTGTTCAGATATACATTTTCATCATTATATGTTGTCCACATGAATCGATCCTACTTTATGTTGGTTTATTACTTTATTTTACAAAAATGTTCTTGTTTCATACTCCATCAGATTTTTTTTTTTTTAGTTTTTAATCTCTATGTTTACATTTTTGAAGTATCTTATCTCTTCCTTATTTTTCAAACTCTATAATTTTTTTTTATGTTTTTTCATAAATTATTTCTTATGTTTTAAATCTTTTTAATAATGATTTTCTCTATTTCAAAATTTTTGATTTATTTTAATTAAAAATTTGATATGATTTAAATCATTTATCTTTAGGACCAGTTGTTTTCAGTGCCTGTTGTTTGTTGTCTTTCCACCGCTGGTGAATACTCTTTTGCCGATTAAAATTCCGGTGCTATCTTTGTCTTTTAACCAATGTTGTTTATCCACTTTTTTAAAATAAAATATTATCTTAAACTATAGCTCAAAAAATAACTTACTAAATATTTATTACCCTTTTAAGACAATAAGATTTATGCCTACACGAGCATACTATCATGCCCATGTATCATATTTTTTGTTTATTCAAAAATCACATTCGCTGATTCTTAAGAGTAACAGTAGGATTTTTTCATGAACTTTTGAGCCTGGTATGAACTATACATATATGATAGAATTGTTTGAGACTGTCATGAATCCAAATAATGCTTTGTGTCAATACGAGGTTGAACATTAAGGACAAGCCAAATTTGTTATCATGCTTCTTTTCCTAAAAATCATTCTCTATAAGAAGTCATTTTAATGAGATTCGCGACTTTTATTTCATAGTTGGAAGCTCCGGTGACCAGAGTCTGCGGTCTCGACACTCCATTCCCGCTTGTTTACGAGCCGTTTTATATGCCGACAAAGAACAAGGTATGCAAATCAACATAGCCTACCCAACATGTGCATACACATTTAACCAACTGGACAAAAATCATCTCAAGTTTTGCTTTGCAGGTCTTGGATGCCATTAAAGCAACAGTAAATTACTGATGGGAATCAAACCACCAACCAATTCCGGTCATGAAATAATTTACTGTAACATACTGCAATGTCCCTGCAAGAGATAAGTTGAAAATTTATGGTAATTCTTGACTTTTAACTTAATGCATGGGCAACAATAAAGCATTTTGAATGCCCATCCAGCTGCTGTTTTGCAGTTACATATCTATGGTATATTCAGCTATTCATGTCATATCAAAACCCTAATGTTTGGATTCCATAGATAATAACAGAGCAGAATAGTTTTTGAATGAGAGCCCATGATTTATACAAGTTGTCTCACTGGTTCAAGAACACAACAAAAGTTTTTCCAGGTTAATTTGTGTCCCTCGCGCGCTTTTTGGATGGAACTCATCAGTCTTACAAAAGCACCAAAGAAGAAAATTTTCCCATACAAAAAAGAAAATATACATGATCATCATCATGTCTGCATCACCCACCCTGTTGGGTAATCTTTGCATACTTTTATGGAAGTATAAACAGTTTAAAGCCTCGAAAAGATTAGCGAGAGTTGGTCTAGATCTTTGTCTTGCTGCACTCTTCTTAATCATCTGCTCAAAGTATAGCAACGAAATAAATAAGTTTGGTATGAAAATAATGCTAAGCAATGACAGGACCAACCAGGAGTTAAATTAAATTGTTCATCAATTCAAAACATAGAGTATACATCTTGTCTTGCATTTTAAAATAGATAATAAACAGTTCAAACATCAGGGGGGGGAGTTGTATAATAACAAGAAACAAGCAATTCGCTTCCACTGCATCTGAGTTTTCCAGAAAAAACAACTCAACGTAGCTCTTTTTTTTACAGTTCCTCACACACAAGGAAATATCTTTAAAGCATAGTGATTTAAGGATCAATCTAGCCAAGAACTGTTATCATCAACAAGATCTAACAAAACGTCATCAATTTACAAGAAGACAGTATGTATGAAATATGGTTATGACATAGTGAGCAAAAAGGGTCATTGCAATTTGCCCATGCAAGTCTCTTGCTAGCTTTGAATTCCATGTCTCTGACGATGCATAGGGCCATGAAATCTTAAAGCTGTCACTATTGACATAGTACACCCCTTATTTGACAGCTCTACAATAAAAAGAACCATATAACTTGCCAGATGACTAGTGACTCTGGTTTTTCTGAGAAACATTTCCTACAGTGGAGCTCATAAAAAACTAACAGAAGATGACAATTGAGGGCTTACTGATATTTTAATTATCAAAAGATTCAAAACTCCCATTGCACTCTATTGATGCAAGAAAAGTAACCCTAGTAAAAATCCAGCAGTCTGCCAAGAAAATAAAATAATAAAGCAGCTGTAAATTGGACACAGGACTGATTCGAAAACACTACCAACTTTATTACCAGCAATAAAAATATAAATATAAATAAAAACTACAGATATACATCTGTTTTGATCGATGACATACCACTGTTGACTTTTCCTGAATTCTGTGAGCACTGGATAAATATTCTCAAAAGCAGTATATGTCTCATCCCTTACCTGCAATGCACATCAATTAAATAAGGTGATAAAAAGAAAACAACAAATGAAATTATTAAATGCCGGATGAGAACAGTCACCTTGGCTCCTGTTAGAACGATCTTGCCTGAAACAAAAATGAGGAGCACAATCTTGGGTTGCTTCATTCGGTATATCAGTCCAGGGAAAAGCTCAGGTTCATACTGTTCAAATACAAGTACAGATGATCAAAGAAACAAGTTTGACCAAAAACCTACTGGCCACAAGGATTAAGTGCTACACTATCCTATGAAAAGTGATTCCAAAGTTTTCTAAAGGGCACACTACTCAGAATGGACAGAGTACAGCAGCTTCATTCCCATTGTTCAGTAATTAAGGGATAAGGAGACTGACAAAAGAAAGAAAGCGAATAAAAAGAAATTTTTGATAAATATCCATCGACTCAATACAATAGCAACCAATCTATTTTCAGAGTTATTAAATTCAAATGCATGGAATCATATTATTGCAAGGAAAAATACACATGTACTTTTCTTCAAATATAATTGCAATATTCAGATCCAAATATATCGCAACTTACACTGGAGAAAGCACCATGAGAATATGCCAGGCCTTCGAGTCTAATTGGAAATTTGACATCACATGATCCAACAATGTTCTGAATCTTAAAGTCCTAGATAGCAAAGCATAAAATCAGATTGTTATGTATGAAGAAAGATCATCCGAGATGCAAAGTTGGACTGGAGAAGTCGACAAATAACTACCTTGAATTTAGCAGGAAAACCAAGCTTCTGTATGATACGGGCATACTGAAAGGTAAAGAAACCACATTAGCAAAGAAAAGCACAAAAAACAGAAAAGAAAAATCATATGGTATACATAATATAAAAAAAATAAACTCAAAACAGGGTGGTGAATCCTCAACACAGGTCATGAGTGGACAAGGCATTGTTTGTTCAGACTTTGACAGTAAAGGAAGCCTATGAGCAGATTACCTTCCGCGCTGCAAGTTTTGATTGCTGTTCACTCTTTGCCCCAGTACAGACCTAAGCATAGAACTCCAAGTCAATACAAACAAAAGCATGATAACACAAACTAGAAAAAACAATAAAAATAAAAATAAGAGTTCACTCCCATACAAATTCTATGACTAATTAATATGTATTTTCAATATCACATCAAACCCCTATGCGAAAAGTCAATCCACAAAACCCATATATATGAAAGCTAACCAAAACAGTAGCAATGAATCATCTTCTGCAGGGTAAAAACTCAATCAGTGATTTCTGAAATGAGGCTTGCGTATTGCCTAAAGATCAAAAGAACTGTTCAAAGTTAAGCATCAATTTGATACCAAAATCATACTAAACTATACCACACATAATTGGTATAAGCAAGTTCAAAAAGTATAATAGTGTCCAATACTTTCATTAGAAGTAGCTAAACTCCATTTAAACCATAGAATTTTTCCTATACTCATGCTTCCACAGGTGCCACAGGGAAACTGTGTAAAGTATATAAAACAATCCAGATCCGCAAACCAACTCCGAATTTGCTGGGACTCAGATAAAAATAACATAATGATCAGCCACATTAAGTACCAAGACATATATCATCTATGAAACCAGTCTCAACCACATCATCCTTTTAGGAACCATTCTAAAATGTATATGCAGGAATAACTAAGGAAAACCCACAAAGATATATATGCTTTCATAGCTCATAATTTACATTTACTTATATAAAAAATACTCGTCTTTTTTTTTTTTGACAAAAACAGCAAGCCACTTCATGCCTTCATTTCACTATCTAAAAACCACCATATAAAATTGTTATGGAAGGTTCTAGTTTTTCATTTAGTTAAAATGCAAATTTCAGCAATAGAAATACACAATTTCCCAAAGAAAATGGCACCTTGAGCAAAATAGAACAATACAATTCTCTTTTCTATCGATGAAATCAAAGGTACTAGTAAAGCCTGTGACCTGAGCATTGAATAGCAAAATTTAACAGCATCTCAAGAAGAACTCACCATTTTTCCAGATGCAAATATCAAAGCAGTGGTTTTTGGCTCTCTGATTCTCATGATAACTGCAGCAAAACGCTATCAGAAAAGTAAAAGAAATGTGATTAGAAGAAACAATTAAAAGAACACCCACGCCAAGCATTCGCGAAGTCACAAATCAAGTAAAGAAGTGCACATATCATTTCAACTACAAAATACAGGAAAACAAAGCAAACCACAAGTGCACAAGAATTAAAAATTTGAGCAAATAATCTTAAATCTTCAAATCAATTGTGAAAACCTACCTTTGGATTGTACTCTGCATTACGAGCCTGTAGAGCTATAGCTTTAAGGTCCAGCTTGCAATCCAAATTGACAGTTGACACAATATTCCTTAAGCATCAATCCAAAAATAAGAAGTGAGAAATAATAAAGATTAAAAGCTGAAACAATTTTTCTAGGCATTCCACTGAGAAATGATGAGTGATTTCCATTTAAAGTGAAGTAACATCCACAAAGGAAAGCCCCGAACAAATGTAAAGATCCTTAACAAAAAGGGGGTAACGACGAAACCAAAGCTCACAAAAATAAAACAAGTGCAGTCATAGGATTGATGATCCCACAGAAAGTAGGTCTACTTTACAAAGTTTCCTCTCAAAACTTGCCATTTTCAGTTCTCAACGGAGTTATTTTCTCATTAATCAAAAAAAACCCTCCAAAACAGTTCTGAAATTATACCACCACGTTAATAATATTAGCAGCTATCAGCCAAAATAATTGTAAATGATCTTCTTAGATATCAATGCAACATCCTACAGATGATATAACTTCTAGAAGCCCTTTAAGGTTGCAACTATCTACTCACAAACATTCTTCACCATCATCAGCTCATAATATTAGAAAAATAAAATGAGCATTGATTTATAATTCAATTATGATGTTTAAAAACCATGATAAGACACACTCCATGGTTCTCTTCTTTTTCACAAAAACAAAAGAAGAGATGAGAAAGCAAAGGTGCTCACTGTAGCGTGGGAACGATTCCAGATGGATGCTTGGACAGATCAACTGGTTGACTTCCTTCCATCGCCTGATCCGCCATATTTCCTTCCCAAATCTCACCGATCTTAGCCCTACTAATAAAAATTTATATTTTATCCTCAAATTTCACCCACCACACAAAAATCTTTCCCCCAAATCTCTTGCCCTTGATTTCAGATAAAAACAATCAGACCACAGGCGAAAATCACAGAAATATAGTAGAAAAAATGATCCGATCGTCCAAGATCGAAATGATTCGTTCAAAATCCCAACTTTTCTCCACTTGTAAGCCTCGTCCAGCAACGATCTAAAGCAAAAACAACCCTGAAATTCTCAAGAACAGCAGAACAGCGCAAAAGAAAGCGGATCAAAAGGTTCCCCCAAAATCGGATTCGCAGAATGAGAAGGCTACCAAATCAGAACTCATTCATCATCCAGACACGATCAACAGCAAAAACCCTCAAAAAATCCCAACACCCAAAGCGGCAAAACAGAGCTCGATCTGATACCTCCTCCTGCTACAAATCCAAATCAAAACCCAAAATTATAGGGTTCCCAGCATGAATCAGCAAAGAAAAACAAAGAAATCCATGGATCGAAGCGGGAAGAAGGCCAGGGGTTCGGATTCAAAGAGAGAGAATTTGAAAGATGAGGTCTTTTATAGGAAGGGAGACGAGATCTGGAGGCAAAGCGAAGAGGGGGAGGTAAAGGGCGAGGGTTTCGTTTGGTCCGAAATTAGAAAGAGATGGAGAGATAAGAGAGAGAGAAAAAGGGTTGGGGATAAGGACAACCGTTGGATTGGAAAATGCGCGTGGAGATACGGTTTTGATTCAATGGACGGTGATGGATTGACTTGATGATGAGAACGTTCTGGAATCAATTGGTGGGTGACTGGCAAGTGCCGGTTTTGCTCCTCTTGATTTTTTGACCGACTGGCTGGTGTCGGTTGAAGGGGAACCTTAGTTGGAACCTGCTAAGTTATTGTATGATTTTGTTTTTAAATAAATATTTCAGATGATTCCTTTTTTTAATTGGGAAGTTTTAATAAGAGACTTTCCTATTAATGATTATATTTCACTAATATTATAATAAAGAATTTGTGGTATTTTACTTTAAATATTTTTAAAAATTTGAGAAAAGGAGGACAATTACACAAGATTTGCTCCTTATATAATTCGTCCGAGTATATATACATATATATATATATATATATATATATATATATATATATATATATATATATATATATATATATATATATTAATATGAAGAATATTTGTGTGTATGTATATATAAAAACAGAAAGGAAAAAAGATTAATATATATGTGTATATGGGAGAAGTATGAAGACGAAAATAATTTAATTTTTTTCAAATAATAAATTAAATAAATTTATCAAACAAAAGGAATAATATAAAACAATAAATATCAAGCATAATAACATATTGATATTATGATAACCTATAATATAATATATTTAATTAGCTTATACTAATATATAATCATATATTATATAAATTCTGTTTATTATTATATAAATTCTGTTTATTATATACTTTACTTATAATCCAACCACCCCTCCCCGTTTCTCCTAAATGAATACCACTGGAAACAACGGTGCAACCAAAGTCTTATTATCTCCACTAAAAATCCTTCTAAAGTTACACATTTAATGTCATCCTCACTACAAACACTTCACTAACTTTATACATTATTAGATATATTTTTAATTTTTTCAACAATCTCTTCGCAATATAACTCATGTAACAACTCTTCTACCTACAATCACCACCATACTTCCCTCCACAATTAGTATTAAGCATTCCTCTTTTATTGCTATCATAAAAAATTGCTACATCACTATCTGTCTACCTTATTCATTATATAGTATAATATTATATATTATATATATATATATATATATATATAATAAATAATTTAAATATCATTAATACATATTGATAATATCAATATGTTATTTGTATTTTTTCCCATCACTCATAAAACTATTTCAAATACATAAAAAAATAACATTATCAAAATTTTGCATAATATGTAACGACAATTAACAAATGATATTTTTGAAAATTATTTTTTATAAATAATAATATAAAAATATACAAAAATTTAAAGATATTTATTATGTTATGAAAATAATAAAAAATAATATATACATATAATAATAATATTAATATGAAAACAAATAACTAAAAAAATGTCCCATAAAAAATTATTTGTCCATTTCAGATAGTAATATAAAAATATAAGGAAGCAATTTTGACAATATTTTAAACCCTATTAAAGAGTCTGAAATGTAACATACAATTATGTTAAGTATAGAAGATAATCATATAGGTTAACCAAACTGGATCCAAACCTTCCACTTATAATGGAATACAACGAAATTACATATATACATATATTAATATGAAAATATATCTAAACAATTTTTGATAACCTTAGCTTGAATAGTTTTAAAAAGGACAAAGTTCATGTGCAACAAATCAGATAAAATCTTTATGCATAACTAATATGACAAATATAAAAAATATACATCGCATTACTACCTAAACAACATCATCTTTCCACCTAATCATTATTAAAAAATCATATATATATATATATATACATATGATTTTTTTTAACTATTAATCACAACTAAGAATTAAGTTAACCAATCATAAGTAGCAGGATGACAATTATTAACATATATACGTATATATATATATATATATACATGCACATGTCACAAATGAAACACTAACAATAAGACAATATATCAATAAGAAGAGAACACTTCTTAATGCCAAGGAAAATGGCATAAAATAAAAGTCATACTTGATTGTGACTACCAAATTCATGGGATTTTGTTTTTAACTCCGTAGGTTACTAAAAAAAAATATAAAAGGACATATGATACATATCAATTTGTAAATACTAACTAAAAAATGAGATACATATGACACAAATTAATTGGAAGACATCAAAAGGACATATTTGATACCAAAAGTAGACATGAATGAGACCAAAACCTCCAATAATTTAGGTAGCAAATCATAAAAGATCTTTAGAGAAGATTCATCTTTTTCAAAAAATGTTTCATAGTCTTAAAAGTTAATAAAAAAACACCAACTCTGCTTTTGTTTTTACTTTGATACAAACCATGTCTACTTTATCTTTCATCATCTGATTTTTACCTCATAAAAAAAAAAAAAAGTTCACTATAATAATATCGTACTTCTAGTTCTCTCTCTCTCTCTCTCTCTCTCTCTCTCTCTCTCTCTCTTCCTTCGTGTATTCATGTCACTGTCAAGAGATGCGAATCAAACAAAGAGAATCTAAACTTATACCTTCATTTCTCACTAAATAATTAAGGGTCATTGAACATGACTATCCACTAACATATTAGATTATTCAAGCCATTAATATATGACTTGAATATTAAAATCTACCAAATCATAATCAAACCCATACTCATTTTGTCATTTTATATAATTTAGTGACTACTACAATGTTTATCAACAGCAAGTAAACACATCTAAATAAATAAAAGCTAACATGAATACAAGGTACCAAAGAGATAAAACCAATGAGAAAAAACATGCATAGTAGCTCATAATAGAAATATGATTGATGAAAACATCTTTAAAGCTGCTACAAATGATGTTTTCTTTATCTTTTCACATGTGCTTTTGATCTCATAAAACTATATAATATATAATTCATTATAATAATATTATTTTCTCGCGCTTATGTCTACCTTATTCATTCACATATAAACAAAAAATACACTTCAAATGATTTAAAAGAGGGAGAAAAAAATTGTCAAGGAACACGAATCAAGCAAAGAGTTTCTAAACGTAAGCCTAAAATCATATAATATATATTTCACAATAATAATATTATCTCACTCATATATTCTACCTCTTTCATCAACATCTAAAGAAATAGATATGATTCAAACATTTTGAAATAGGAAAAAAAAATCAAGTCAAGAGATAAAAATCAAACTAAGAGAATCTAAACTTAGGCCCAAATTTCTCCCTATAGAATTTATGTCACATTTAAACAAAAGATATGATTCAAATAATTTAAAATAGGAAAACAAATCCTATCAAGAGATATGAATCAAGCTAAGGGATTTTAAACCTAGGCCTAAAACTATATATATTCTACCATTTTCGTCCGCATCTAAACAAAAAGATATGAGTTAAATGTTTTTAAATAAGACTAAGAAAATTTTACCCCTAGGCCTTAATTTCTCCATATATAATTAATGTCCGTTTGACACGGGCATAAAGTGACACATTAAATTATTCAAACCATTTAATAAGAAATTATATATATATATATATATATATATATATATAAACATGTGAGCGATAAAAGAAAACCTTTCCATATGCCTTTCTAAAATTATAATTATAGTCTATCTTTGCTTCATTTTAATGATTATCACCTTAAACATAGTATATGCCTTAAGTATAAAAAAACATGCTAAAGCATAAAAACCACATGTTCATCATATCAGGCTCAGTATTTTTTAATTGACTACTACAATATTTGTCAATCTCCAACTATTAATCATTTTTTTTTCCTTCTAAATATTTCATAAAGTCTAGCATTCTTGGAACTTTATGTTGTTTCAATTATTACAATAATTCACAATCCATGACAAGCTGTGGCCTTTGGTAACACACAAGTATTGATTTATTCTATATAAAGCTAAACCGTATTCTCCACAATGGATTTATGATATCCATTCAAATTTGCAGTGCTTCAATCTTACCAAAGAAAAACTAAAAAAGAAAATGGAGGAAGAAAAGCGAAGCACTATATCAAAGTTCAAAAGGATCTGTGTTTTTTGTGGTAGTAATGCAAGAAAGAAAAAAAATTACCAAGATGCTGCTATTAATCTTAGCAAAGAACTGGTTTGGTTTTTGTCTCTTTATTTATTGTCATTTATCTTGAAATTCTTCTTTTTTCTTTTTTCCTTTCTCAGATCTTCTTCTTGAAACATAAATAAATTATTAAACACCGTTGAAATATATTAGTACATATTGCCATTTTCAGGTGTTGAAGAACATTGATTTGGTATATGGAGGAGGGAATATTAGATTAATGGGTTTGATTTTTCAGACTGTATTTGATGGTGGTAGAAATGTTCTAAGGTATGATGCCTTTTTTCCCCAAACATTTTGCCAATATATATATATACATATATATTATTTTACTTTCATTTGTTTGATGAAAATCTTCTACTGTTATTAACGAAATTTTTTATCCATGTATTTAGTGTCATTCCAAAGGCTCTAACGGCTAGAGAGGTATGAAAAGAAAATGTTTCATTTTTTCCCCACTCTTTCTGATGTGTACAGTTTTATAATGCCCTCTAATTTAAAAACATATCCCCGCATTTTCCACATATATCAAAACATATTCTACAATACTACAATTTTATTTTATTTCCCATTTTCCCATTTGATTTTCAGATCACTGGTATCACTATCGAAGAAGTGAAACCAGTTACATGCATCATAGGAAAACAGAGATGGCTAGGCATTCTGATGCCTTTATTGCTTTGCCGAGTTAGTATATAAAATGCATTTATTATCACTTAATATTACATATAATGAAACTCATTTTCTTTATGTTTTTTATAACGAATATATATTAATGTTTGCCATTCAAACGTTCAATGAGAAATAGAATGGAAAGAAAGATACTTTCCTTATTTGGGTCACTTAAAATACGCATAAATTAGCTACTTTTAAATTTTTATTATACATACCCCAACAAAACTTTCTAATGGTTACCATAGAACACTAATCTTCCATTGAAAAAAAAAAAACATTTTCAAAATACTTGAATTTTGTTAACACTCTTTTATCACTCATTATATTTAAAATTCACAAATCCTCTCATTGATCATTATATCTATTTTCCTCCAGTAGATAACTGAAAATGCGAAAGAAAAAAAAACACTTATTTAAGCATTTTTTTATTGTTCAAGAGGTTATGGAACTCTTGAAGGGTTTTTTAAAGTGATTGGTTGGGCACAATTAGGCATACATAACAAATCGGTAATTTGATCTTAATGCTCTATATACACACATAAAATTATATAAAAAAAGATAACTAACTTATATTTTATTTCATATTGGTTTGCTAGCTAAATGTTAACATATACTATAGCTTGTTGCTTTCATTCATCGACCAAGTCCTATAGAAAGGGTTCATCAACCCAATTGCACGACAGATCATCATCTCTGCTTCAAATGCAAAGAAACTGATTGAGAAATTTGAAGTAATAATTATAAAATTTTGAGTGCTATTTACTAAATGTTCCATTTTAATCATTATTGTTGATTATTTGGGATTGAATTATGATTACATGAATATTTCCCACATCATGAACAAGTTGCAACAAAACTAAATTGGGAGTATGAAGATCTTGCATAATGCCATCTCGACAACAACGTTGCTCTTAAATAAAAAAAATCTAAATAAATTAGATTTGGTTCATTACATGTAATACTTAAATCAAATATATATATATATATATATTTGATTTAAGTCTAAATTCTCTATGTTTGGCAAAACTATTAACGATATATATTTATCTGCTTCATAGTAATATTTAATGTATTACAACTTACCTATCAATTTGTCAAAAGAAAAACAATGCATATATATTAACCTACATTTATTCTACTTCAAAGGAATTGCAATCACGAAAAATGTTTACGTATCATATTTAACAACATAGAAAAGTCTATAACGAAAAAAGGAACAACAATCACAATGTTGTACACATACAAATTTATATAAACAGTAGTATGTGTGAATATTGTGAATATTCAAAAGGAATACATTCCATGTATAAACAATATTTATACACCTATTAATAACTACAAAATAAAATAGGGAAAATATTACTATGAAAATGTTAATATTAACACATTATATATATATATATATATATATAAGAATGTAATTAACATAATCATCTCCATTTAATCTAAAATAACATCCGTAAGCCACGCTATGCCTATCTTTCTTCTGCCTTAATGTTTGAATTGAAGTTGAAAAATATTTTTTTTTTATCTTTTTTAATTATATATATTTCAGACATTTCTCTTCACGAGTTTGAAGATCCTTTTTATTATCCTTTGAATATTCTATGCGAATCTAATTTAAAATAAAAACTAAAAAACTAAAAAAACAAAATTCTTACCGAAAAAATTGCCAAAAAAACCCTTTAAGTTTGTAAAATTGCCAAAAACACCCCGTTAGTTTTGCAATCCCCAAAAACCCCCTCCTTTTAAAGTCTATGTTTTTCAAACCCCCAAACCCTGTAACGGATGTGAACGGAGTGAGTTTCAAATTTTTTTGGGACGAAAAATGCCCTTGCATGGGGAGTCGTGGGTCGCAGCCCATCTCGGCGATTTGAGAGGAAGTGGGGGTTTTCCGTAGGGTAACCCCGAGAGACTAATTTATCGAGCCGCTTTAATTGCTTTTTTTCTCAACTCACGCCTTCGACTTTTCCATTTCAGTCGTCTCCGGTTGTCTCTCACGTGAAAGCCCTCCTGGAATTGGCATTTCATCGCCTTTTCCCTTTCCACCCAGTATCTCAAGGAGAAGTCCCCACGCAACTAGTTGGCATTTCATCGCTTGCAATCTAAGGTATCGAGTATGGTTTTTATGTTAACTGCTGCTACATAAAGAAAAGATTTTTTTCGGGCTTTTGTTTTTGTGCTCCCTGCTTTTTTGTTGGAAGATATCAAGTCTCGCAGGGGATTTCTACTCGGGGTTTTGTTAGTCCGCAGGAGATTTCTCGGCTAGGGGTTTTTGTTTTGTTTTGCATTTTCGTATGTATACACTATCGAAATAGTTTTTCGATTGTTATGATTTGCGTAATATTTATAATGTACATTTCCGCTTCGCTTTGATATGGTTGCGCTTTTACAAACGAGGTCGACGCTTTAAGAAATGAGATGTTACAGCTTTAACATTTGTTGTCTCTGCTTTAAGTATTATCGCCTCGCTTTAACAAAAATGGGTCTCTGCTTTAACATTTTATATCTCTCGCTTTAATAACCGAGAGTTTACCGCTTAAAACCTTATATTTCCGCTTAAACTTTTGTCAATCATCTGCAGCTTTGTGATTATGGCGGTCAACCTAGTTAATGGGCGCTGCTATTTGACACCGGTCATGAGACCTTAGTCGAATCGAAAGTTAACATGACCCCTCGACACCTGGGAGATTATTCGAAGGACACCGCTTCAGCTGGCTCATCGAGTCGAAGCCATATACCAAGAGTAGGGCCCTTCTGATTCTCTTTTGCAAAAGTACGATGGTTACACCAATAAATTCGTGGATCGGGAAAGCTCACTGAAGCTTGCGACCTCAAGATGTGGCCCTCGTTCTTGGTCTCAGCGTTGCGATGGCGACGCAGTGGTCTTTCGTAAGAAGAAAACCGGTCGCTGTCAAGGGCTGTGATCTATCAAAGACCCACGAGAGCACAGAGACTCCATCAAGAGCACTCAGTGCAACTTGTTCGACGAGGGAGTAAGAAGATAATTTTGTCAAACTCGATGGTGTACCTCATCGGGGACGCTCCTCTTCCCAAATACATCATGCTCGGTCTCGAATCGGATCGTTGATTACGCCGATGATCTACCACCCACGGGCGATACGCACGGGCGCAGGCGACACAAGCTGGCTTATGGATGATATTCCACAAGCGGCCGCCCGAGTGCAAGAGATAGATGCGCCGGAAGAAGACCAACACAGTGGTACATTAAGGGTTGCTTTCGGTCGCGCTTAACGCTCTGGTTTTACGAGTCGACCGAACGGGGAAGAAAGTCCGCTTTCTGCAAGATCCCAAGGATCGTCGTCTACGGTGAAAGTACTTACCTAAGCAAGCGACTGTAGAAACGAGCTTGTCATCGCTCGATGGAAAAAGAGGTAATAAATCATGGACAATGTCTAACATAAGTCTTTAATGTTTTAAACATTTTATTTAGCGCTTTAACTTTAGTATTTACCGCTTAACTATTATTCATAACTCGCTTTAAATATTTTGTTCTCCGCTTAATTATATTCTATAACGCTTAAATATATAGTTTTTTTATAGTTTAAAATGAACGATCTCACGAAATTGTTCGGGTTTACATACGTTAGTTTCTCGAGATGGTTCCGCGAACGTCGAAGAAGAAATATTTGTCAGGCGCCCAACCGACTGACTGGACGCCATCGCTCCCGAACCACTCGCTCGACGCGGACGAGAGGGCAGCCCTCTATCGTGCGCTACCGGACGCCTGCTCTCCCTACTTCCACCCCCACCACGCGACAAGATTCCTCGACGGAGAAGCCCTCCCCTACCCCTAGATTGCAACAACCCCTACCACGTATAACGACAGTGCCCCCCGACCATGGCGCTCCGACCGCGGGCACTCACACCGTGATATTGGGCGAAGATGTCACCGCAACTCTTACGCAGTATACCCGTGATATTGACGATCGAAGTTTCGATTTCGTCAGCCGTGCTGAGGCGCTGAAGGACGTTTCACAAACTCACAAGCGCCATCCTCGAAAAGAATCAAGCACCGGGACTTTAACGAGGCGTCGAATTGGACGATCGACGTACATCATCGGAAGGTCATTCCAAGGCGGCCACATTCAAGAGACTTGCGAAAAAGAGGAGAATAACATCGCTCGTCTCCACCGCTTACCGACGACTGAACAATAAGCAACACCATCGAGCAACCGACGTCATATCGAGTCTGCCGTCACGACGATACTGGCTACGACGGTGGAGGACATCAGATGATGTGGCGCTGCTGCTGAGAAGGTCGCCGACTCTCTCTCGATGAAATCGCCGACCGCTGGAACCGACCCGCCGAGATCATGGCGATCAAAGATGGACACAATCCCTCGAAGGTCAAGAACAAGTTATGCGTGTGTCTCCCAACGATGTCATTGGCTACGGCCACTTGCAGAAGATCGTCGAACTGTTGCTGCCGTCGTGCCGACAAACGACCGCAGCCAAGCGTGACACAATCCCACCACAACAAGAACCACTGTAAGGAAGTGTCTCGCGATTGATGCTCGCCGCTCGTCCCTCAAGATCGTCGGGCTGACACAATCCCACAACAAGAACAACAATGTAAGGACGTGTCTCAGCTGATGTCGCCGCCATCGTCCCCCGCATCGAAGGAAGATGTCGACTGAAGACCCCGACCGAGCAACGAGAGAGATGATCAAGGCCAATCAAAAATCGACTGCACTTTGCTCGAAAGCTTTTTTATTCCGGAAGAAGAAATGGGTCAGGGCTCGAGATCGTCTTAACAAACACGGTAAGTGTAACGCTTTTTACGATATTGTTTAAAGAGTTTCTTATAGTGTTTAACTATTACCTAATAGTGTTTAATACCATTATGTTATCATTTAAGTTTTTCGCCTTTACCATTTAATTATATATAATATCATGTAACAATTGATAATATCATTTAAATATTTACAATATGGTCTTCTAATATCTCGTATATCGCTAACCTCAAGACCGGCCGCTGGAAGAACGACGCCGTCAAGACCACACGCCGTGACGTTATACATCACCGCTGAGGGGAAGGAGACGGTCATCGACGACGTGACTTTGACGCCAGACGATAATACAAAAAGTCACGGAAAGCAAAAGAGCCATATCCTTACAAGAAGCGCCGCCCATCATCGATCATCTACTGCTTTACGCTCAGCGTGACGACGACACGACACAATTATGGCTATGATCGGGATGCTGTGCGCAACTCCGCATGAAGTTCAAATTGTCATCCTCCCGATAATCACGAATGGCCACTTCCACGCCGTCAGTCCCCGACAATGATAATCAAGAATACGACCATTATTCTTCACGTCCCGGTAAATCGATAAGGACGCATTGACATGGTAAGTTCTTTAATTACGTCCGATTAATATCCTGCTTGGTATTTAAATCCCAGATTCTAATCTCGACTTGCATATCTCGACAATGGAATCTATCTCGACCTTTGTGTCGAGCATGGAGTTAGGCTGTAGCCCGACGACTGAAAGCACCCGCCAGCGACGGCTACGTAAAACCCCACGCCCAAAAATAAGGAAGCGCCGATCATGCCGCCTCACGCTCACGCGGTTTATCGAGCACCATCGTAGGGAGCGAGAAGTCTACGGCCACCGCAGACAGACGCTCCTTACCTCGGATTACTTGGATGTTACCCGTGATACTTAAGGAGGGAGTAGGGCGTCACGCCCATCGACAAAGGGGGTCGTCACAAGCGGGTTAAATTGCTAATAACATGTCTTCAGATATCCGATCACAATTTTGTTTTCAAAACGTAAATCGGACAAATTCAATTCATTGTTTTCGTGTTCAAGAACACTGACTTGTATATCTTAATGTAAATTTTGTTTGTTTTGAATCAGAAAGCGGGTTAAATTCCATTCGGTTTTTATTTCATTGTTTAATTTACGCTTGTAATTGCTGTACATTTCACTTTCATTGTTTAAATATAGTATATATCGCTTTAAACATCGCTTTTAAATATTTCAAATTACGCGTACTCGCTTAAAATAACACTTTCTCCTGCTTTAAATAAACGCACTTATCGTTTAACCAATATGGAAAGTTGCCCATCAATACACAATTCAATTCATTGTTTTTGTTTTCAAGAACATGACTCAGTATATCTCAAATGTAAATTTTTGTTTGTTTTCAATCAGAAGGCTGTTAAATTTCATTCAGCCATTTCATTGTTTAACTTACGTCAGAAGTTGTGTACATTTCCGCTTCATTGTTTAAATATACCATATATCGCTTTAAACATCGACTTGAAATATTTCAAATTACAGCAGATCCGCTTTAAAATAACAATGTCTCCAGTAAATACATTCAATTCACTAGAATACACAATGTTTCCCCGTCATCGCTTGGCTTATTAACAACGCCTAGTCGCGATAGCGCCATCAGTAAGATCGCCGATCAGGACTCGATCCTGGCAGCACGCAATGTAACTCATGACATCAAACGCCTGCACTCGATCCTCTTCGCCCTAGGCCGCCTGTGCCGCTTTCTAGTCACAAAGGTCGTCAAACGAAGCTCACGATTTCCGTCAAGGCCTCGCTCATCGCTGGCATGGGGAATATAGCCTTCCTGTACGCCATTAGTAATCATCGACGCTGGCACCCGCTAATAAATCGACGTACGTCAGCGTCTGTCTCGCATTATTGTCTGCTAAGACATGTTCGCAGAGGATACCATAAACTTGCCACCTTCGATACGAACAAAGTTTCGATGGCGAGATCCACGTAGTCGTCGCGATTGGTCGATCACCAGAATCGATCATCGACACAACGACCAACACGAAGATTTCGTACCGCTCCTCAACAATGATCTCTAACTTCGAATGTATGTCTCGGGCATAAGTAGGTCTCCCATTTTCGTCACTGCTCACGCTTGCTACATAACACGCGCATCAACTCGAACCCGCAAATAAGGTTAAACAAAGACAAATGATGGTTAAATAATTCACAACATGTTTTAAACATTATTGTAATTAAATAAACGAAACGATTAATATTTAAAGTCGAAAAGTGTAATTAAACAAAGATTGAGAATGTTTAAAGGGTAATACAAAATGTTAAGTGTAAATCAACATTCGCAGACCTTATGGAGTCGACCATTTTCGCCACACGTAAAACGACGAGCTTCCTCGATCCAAGCATCGAACGACTCGCGACGCTCGAATACATCTCACCCCAACGATCACCTCCGAACGTATAATTCGACCAACGTGCCATATCCGATTTATTAATCAACCAAATGATGAGCTTCGGTGATACGGCTCGCAGCTCATTCACTCAGATCATCGAAATCTTTTAGCCGTGGACGCCACGCAACGCGGAAGCATATGGATCAAAGACTCCTCCCTCAACGCCTTCCCAAGTCCGACATCGCTTTCATAAAATCGGGCCTCCAAATGTCTAAGACAAGACGCACGTGGGCGTAAGAAGGGAAGACTCGCAATCACAGCTACAAGGCCCTTGGACTCGTCTCGACACGAAGGTAATTATCTCACGATAATCTCCACCCTCGTGATAAGGCATCGCCCAACTTAGATACGAACCAAGTCCAATCTAGCATCGGCCTCGTTGTCGATTATACCAAGGCGACGTGGAAAAACCATTGTTACCATCTTTCCCTACGGCACCCAAAGAGTGCACTCCGATATTTTTTCCAAGGAGGGCTGGGTACCATCGAGAAACAAGCAGGGCCCGCAAGCCCTCTAATCCCACAATACACGCTACCGAAAGAAAAGAATGCACGCTTAAAACGATCACCGCCTCTCCACGATCGCAACGTCGACGGATTTGTCTCACCCACCTTATCCACATACCAAAGCAACAAATCATACTGGAGATGTCACCGCTGGCCGAGGACCACCCGGCACGCTCTTTTTCCCAACCACGCCGGCTAGATGGTATGCGGGACACCATGTTCCCGCAATATGTCCTTCCGAACGTCGACGGCCTCGCATAAGGGACGGTCCTCGAGCTTCGAATCACTCGTAGCGCTAACCCATTTTTCGACGCTTTGATGCGACGCCAACCTACGCCACCACCGCAAGTGCGACGGGTCGATTGCCTTGATTTTGAAAGTATTTTGTTATACTTTTTCGACGATGATAGGCGCTAACGACAACCACTCCAAGCAGTCGCATTCCACACACCGATGTTTTTTTCGCTCTTTACGAATTTGAAGTCAAAAATTCTTTTGATCGCATGATTTCGAAAGTACATCCCTCGAAATGTTCGACATCGACAAAACGCCGACCAATATCCAACGACAACACTTCGTAATGATCTCGACGAGGAAGGAAGACATCCCACACCGCTCGTGGTCACCATGGGGACGAATGGGAGCACTCGCAGTAATCTAATTCCCCGCCAACACTTCACCAAAACGAAAAGATCAATATGTTAGCTGGAGAATATAACGTTTAAGTCGATAACGACAATAGTTAAACGTTAAATTAAATACTTAAACAATTAACTAATAACGTAAAGGACTAGTATAATATGTTAACCAAATGATCTGATATATTTAAACAATAACGACCCCTGCATAACCTGGATTAATTAAAAAGAAAAAGGAACTTACAACGAGTAAACCTCGCTTTTCATTAGGATTCTGAATAGCACATTTTCTCGCCCTCGACGACAAGATCAACTACAAAGACATTTGAAGACTGGAGCTGACGCGACATCATCCACTGAAGTCAACATCGCTTTTCTATCAGGGCAAAACCGCTTTTATATCCATCTCGTGCGATGAACTTAACCCCGACAAGAGAAACTTCGAGACCCCATCGCTCACATATCTCGCCCTAACACCAATTCCCCAAGAAGTCCCGAGCCAGTAACATTAGCACTCTTCCCTCCCCGTCAATCTAGCAATACCACAAAAACTCTCCATAATATACTCGACGAAAACCAAATCGCATAAACCAAAACGAAATGAAGAACAAAACGAAGACGACGTAAGAAGAAGTAGAAGATGTAAAGAACAAACAGCAGTCGAATCGCAGAAACAAAAAGCGTACGATTGTACGATAGAGGTTGGACTAGACGTGATGCGATTACATGCGGTATTTTTTTCCCTCCATCCCAAGGGCAAAAAGGGAAATATACGCTCATCGTCATGAGGAAGACATGTCGTCATCGTCGAATGAAAAGTTCTCAACTCAACATGAGTCTCTGCTTAAACGCTAGCTTTTTTTATGTTTAAACAGATACATATAGTGTTTAACATAATCTAGCTAACTTTTTAACTCAAAAGTCTCATATCACGTAAATAATATGTTATCGTTTAAATCAACGCTTTCACCGACACTCGGGTCGTTAGATGGGTACCTCCCGGGTCACCGCTTTAAAACATATTTACGTATTTTTCTTAAACACCGTCATATTGTTTAAAGAGTAACTCGAGTATTGCTTTAACTTTTTTCTATCGCTTACAAATGACGCTTTTTTGTTTCCCACATTGCTTTTTACTAGGTCTCTGCTTAAATTTCGTAAGTTCACAACAACACGATCGTTTCGCTTTTTATTTATAAAAGATTTACAACATTTACAACATTTACAAAGATTTACAACATTTACTAACATTTACAACGTCCGGCTCTGGACTTTCGGACACTCACGACTCGACCGTGATAACGAAACAAGCTGTCTCAGACATTCGAACGCCACAAATGGCCAGATAACAAGCGCATCAACTCGAACCCGCAAAAACGCATAAACATTAAAAAAAGGTTAAACAACACACATTCACGAAAAACGACTATTAATCAACGGTCATGGTAGGACTTAAACGACGATCCCGATAGTTAAACACGTAACGTAATAGACAGACATCGATCGCCATTTTCTTAAACGCTAACGTAAAAGTCTCAGTGGTAAATGTCAACTCCGCCTTAAAAGCGATGTTTTCACGATCTCCTCCTCTAGAGAATCCTCCGTAATCACGCAACGCGCTGAAAACTTTCTTTTCTTACCCAAGTCGAAACGCTCTCTTAATCGCTTTCCGCTCATCCATCACCGGAGAATCCTCCGCATTCGTGCAATTATGAGAGGATTTCGGCATGGTGAAAAAGATAGTTTAACTGGGTTCCGCTGACACGGCTAATCGATTCTCAAGATAAGGAAGAAGGCTCACGAAACATCCTTTCGTGATAGAGCGGTCTGTCCATGGGAAGAGGACGAAGAGGAGGAGGAGGAGAGGAGGATGGCGAGGACGAGGACGACGAGGAGCGGTCTGTCCGTGAGTGGTTCTTCCCTGTTATTTACGCTGCAAGTCCACGCTGAGTCGACTCTTCAGATCCGAGAAAAAGTTAAACGCATAGCGCCGACATCGATCGACGAGAACGAACGCGTGTTCAGGGGTTCTTGATATCGCGCATGACAAGAATTAATGCCGCCATTAATTCTCACGCACGACGGATACCATAACCTCAGCACCGCCACGCGCCACACGCCAACAATTCGGATCAAACGAAAAAGATCACCGCTTTACGCAGTAGACTTTGAGAATTTACATCGCTTACTGAATCAGCTATACACGTAAAAGATAATGTTAAACCCGAGATGTAAGATTAAACGGATACGATAATTATTAAACATATTAGTAAAAATATTTAAACCGGATAATAGCAAATAGTTAAACATTATTTAAAAATATACAAATAGATAACCATAAACGAGAAGTTAACTTTTACAACGAAACGAACTCGTCAGTAATCATCGCTCTTTCCTCGTCGTAATACAACTTTACAACCATAAACGAAGACTGATAAACGGCACACGCCTCGCCTCGACAATAAAATCAACTACGACTCATTCTGAAGACGAAGTGCACTGACTAATCCGACTGGAAATCAATTTCATTTTCTCGCTCGGAAACCGATTTATATATTTTCTGTGATGATAACGAGCGAGAACAACAAGATGTAATGCAACTCCTGGCATCGTCTCATCGAAACCAGCAGAAAGCTCTTCAAAAAGGTCGAACACGACGCGATTTTCGCGCTTTTCCTTTCCCACCATTTTTCAAGGCCAAAAACGGGATTTCACAAACACTGACCCATTCAGTCGAATCGTGAGGATAAAAGTGAAGTTAAACACCAAATCTGAAGCTACGTCCGGGATGTGTAAAAAGTAGGAGGGGTTTTTTGAAGTTTTTTGAAAAATTACTGAGGGGCTGAACAAGAATTTTCCCTTTAAAAATATGCATAAAGTGAAATTTTGTGTAAATAAATAAAACTACTATATAGTGAAAATTTATTCTACAAAATATAATTTCCTAAAGAAAATAAGTAAACAACAAATCCATCTTTCCTAAAGAAATACTTAATCAGAAAAATGAGGCGCTTTTTACTTTTAATAGCACACTACCCGCAATAAAATTTGTACAACCACCATCAATATCTTTTATATTATCTACAATCACAAGAAATCTTAATCTCAAATTTAAAATTCTCAATCATTCTACATTAAAGATATAAATAATAGACATATTACTTCAATTCTTGAGGCAAAGATAGATAAAAACCAAAAGAAAAACTTAATATTTTAGGTTTATTTTTGTTTTTGTTTTTCCCCCAAAAGTATGTAAATGTCATTTTCATCATTCAATTAAAAATATAACATATTTCAGTAATATATTTCTCAAAGTGTCACATCTTAAAAATATACTTCTCATATTAAAATTGATTTTAAAAAAATTTACATTATCAACATTTTTTAAAAATAGTACTAAAATAACAACATCATAAACCACAGTATATATTTAAATCTAATTAATTTTATAATTATCATAAAAATAGTACTAATTAAAACTAACAAAAATTTAAATAACAACATCATAAACCACAGTATATATTTAAATCTAATTAATTTTATAATTATCATAAAAAAAAAAAATTAAAATCCCATTTAGATTTCCACCACTGTCAAACACATTTCACATAAATACAAACCCCATACTAACATAATTTTTAAAATCCATACATAAAAAATTATTTCAAAAACATTAAATCCCAATTTATTGAACCAAACAAACAAACAGAAACAAACCAAAAAAAAAAAAATTTACCATTTTGAGCGCCCATCAAGTGTTCGACGAAATGCCGAGAAGCTCAAACAGTGCCACCATTCACTCTCACCACTTGCCCATTGACCCACTCCGCCGCATCGGTGGCCAAGAACCCCACCACGGGCGCCACATCCTTCGTCTCCCCCAACCTCCCCATCGGACAATCTCCGACCACCGCCTTCATCGTCTCCTCCGCCTTCCCGGAGAAGAACATATCCGTCGCGATCGGCCCAGGAGCCACGCAGTTCGCAGTGATCCCACTCCCTTTCAGCTCCTTCGCCATCACCTTGATCATCGCCTCAACTGCTGCCTTTGACGCCGCGTACGCCCCGAACCCCGGCTGCAACAACGCCACCTGCGAGCTCGTCAACGTGATGATTCTCCCACCCCCGCCGCGCACCAGACGGTTTGCCGCTTCGCGGCAGCAGAGGAACGAGCCCCGCGCGTTGATGTTGAATAGATCGTCCCAGATCTGGAGCGATGTGGTGGGGAGAGACGAGTAGCTGGCGTCGATGACGCCGGCGCTGTTCACGAGGATGTGGGGCTTGGTTTTGAACTCCTCCTCGGCGCGATCGAAGAGGGCTTTGATGTCTTCTGGGTTGGAGACGTCGGCGTGAACGGTGATGGCGCGGGAAGGGGCGGAGGAGGAGTTTATCTCGGCGGCAACGAGTTCGGCTTGGGTGGAGTTGGAGGAGTAGTTGACGACGATGTTGGCACCGAGAGAAGCGAGGTGGATGGCGATGGCTCGGCCGATGCCGCGGGATGCGCCGGTGATAATGGCGGTGCGGCCGGCGAGAGGGAGTGGCGGCGCAGCCATGGCTGGGAAAATGGAAGGGATAAGATCGGAATTATATTGAGGTTTTATAAATTATATATTTTTTTTACTTTTTTGAGTGGGGATAAGAAAAAAAAAGAATTTTTTTAAAAAATATTATTAAAAAAATAATTATTTTTTAAAAATTAACTTTAATTTATATTTTCAAATTTCTCTTTGAAAAGAATTGAATAAAATATTAATGATAGTTTTAAAAAAAAATAATAAATATTTTTTTATATTAAAAAATAACATATAAAAAAAAACATCTATTTGTGACAAATAAAAAAAATATTGAAAGAATATTTTTTTTTTTTTTAAAAAAAAATTATATGTGATTTCTGAATTTTGTATAGTATGTTATTAAAAAATAATAATTTTGAGATTAATTAAATAATTATAGCATTTAAAATATATATATATATATATATATATATATGAGTGTAAGCACACGATTATAACATTCAACAACTCCACATAAATACCAACCCCATACTAAAAATTTAAAATTATAAAACTTTCTTAATAAAAATAAATAACTATTAATAAAAATTTTAAATCTCTCCCCAACAAGATCTGTCTCAGATCTTTGTTACATACAATCGCTCACTCGGGATTTCATCTTTCGTTACCATCATATCGTATATATATGACATCCGGGGTTCCCAAGATCTTGTTTAGATCTTGTTTATATTCATAAAAAAAGTGACATTGTCGTCTATTATTCATAAATAACTATTAATAACCCAAATTATCGAATTTTCTTTCTGAGATTAAACACTAACAAAGCACTACAAGATTTAAACCCTCATATCAGTACAAATACCCACTATCCAAATTGCACAAGCAGGTCAAATTATTGAATCAAATAACAAACCCAACCCCAAAAATTCAAAGTGCCCATCAAACGTTCGACGAAATGCCGAAGCTCAAACGGTGCCACCATTCACCCTCACAACCTGGCCATTGACCCACTCCGCCGCATCGGTGGCCAAGAACCCCACCACGGGCGCCACATCCTTCGTCTCCCCCAACCTCCCCATCGGACACATATCCACAACCCTCTTCACATCCTCCTCGCTCTTCCCCGCAAAGAACAGCTCCGTCGCTATCGGCCCTGGCGCCACGCAGTTGGCTGTGATCCCCGTCCCCTTCAGCTCCTTCGCCAGCACCCTCGTAAACCCCTCCACTGCCGCCTTTGATGCAATGTATGCGCCGTAACGCGGAAGGTTCAATCCCACCAGCGACGATGAGAAGTTGATGATCCTCCCGCCACCACCGCGCACCAGCCGCTTCGCCGCCTCCTGGCAGCACAAGAACGTTCCTTTCGCGTTGACGTTGAAGGTGTTGTCCCATTCGGATTCGAGAGTGGCTTCGATGGTCGGGTAAGTGGAGTCGAGTGTGCCAGCGTTGTTGACGATTATGTGGGGCATTTTGTCGAACGCCTTCTCGGCATGGTCGAAGAGGGCTTTACAATCGGCGGCAATGGAGATGTTGGCGCGGACGGTGACGGCGCGGGGTTGGGAGGGAGTGGAGGAGGCGTTGATCTCAGCAGCGACGAGTTCGGCTTCGGAGGAGCTGGAGGAGTAGCTGATGACGAGGTTGGCGCCGAGAGAGGCGAGGTGGAGTGCGATAGCTCGGCCGATGCCGCGGGAAGCGCCGGTTACGATGGCGGTGCGGCCGGCAAGAGGGAAAGCGGAGGCCATTGCTGTGGAGATGAGGAATTAGGATTAGGGTTAGGGTTTATATAGGGAGAGATTAGAGAAGAGATGGCGGAATTCATGAGGAAGGAAGCGGAGTGCCAGAGTTTTCTTTGCTGCTTCTTTGGTTTGACTTGAAGGAGTTTTCTTTTTATTTTTTATTTTTTATTTTTTTATTAGTTTCTGGAAAATTAAATAATAGGGTGAAATGGAGAGTGTTCGTCATGGCTGATGTAGTGAAGAAATTGAATACTTGTTCGGTTTTACATCTTAAACCAAACCTCCATTTGATTATAAAACACTTTTAAATAATTTGCAAGGGAATATGATTTATGATTTTTCTTTTCTTTTTTTGTTTTTTAAAATATTCAGAATTTTGTTGATAAAGATTTTTAGTTAAGATGATAAACACCAACCCTCATGGCGTATGTGGGCGGGCGGGGGAAAAGTCACACGTCTTCACATTTTTGAACTTGAAAAGTACAAGGAGAATCAAACTCATATTTCTCCCAATCGTGGGGACTCAAGGTACTGTTGGGCTGTAAACCCGTTAGATTTGAACTGTTTGATTTTGAATAAATTATTTTCAAAGAATTTTTTTAATAAAATAATTTGAGAATATATTTATTTAAAGAAATAATGTTAAATGTTTTTTTTAATTAGAAGCAAGTTTTTTATGGAACGAATATTTAGTTAATCAAAAACATGATTTTACATTTTTTATTAAATACCTCACATGTGAGCTTTTTATATAAATATTAAAGCTACCATTAAAGTTCCTAAAATTAAAAAAAAAAATTATGATAAAGACACTTTTATGGTTATTTGAGTTATTTACTTTTATTATCGTACATACCTCTTCCTAAATTAGAAGAAATTAATATTTATAAAATTTTTAAATATGATAAATAATTTAAAATTTTTAAATATGACATTCATATAAAACAAAAAATAATAAAATTATTAGATTATACACTATAAAATATCTTGATTTTTTTAAAAAATTTTATTGTGTTAAGAGAAATTCGGAAATTTGGATATTTTCTGATTATGAATCATGTTCTTTTGCGTTAATAAAAACAAATTTTCTTTTAATAGGTTAAATAAAATTTTATTGTTTTTTAAGATTGTCAATATAAAAAATTTACTATATGAAAGAAAGATGTAATTTTAAAAAATATTAAAATATTTTTGCTGTGTTTTATAATAATTAAAAATAAATTTTCAAATTTAGTAGATAAACAATCAATAAATAAAAGATTTTATTTTCAATGGCAAAACACATATCATATGTTCTTATTCATAATTACTCACGTATTAACTTTTTTCTTAAAGTAATCTTAATATTGTCTCTTGAATAGATTAAAAGATAAAAATACACCGGTTAAATTCTTTTGAAATAATTGCATACTGATACTGGTTCTCAGTAATAACAAAGTTTTTCATATTTTTTAAATTGCCACTTCAAATATGTTTCAATTTTTCATTAATATTTCAAATATGATTTAACATTAGCACTTCAAACATGATTCAAATGAAAGAGAATATGAACTAATAAATATTCATAAATAACTTTTATTTTCTCAGTAATATATAGTAATCAATTGATTATTTTTTCTATGTAACTTAGTTATTATTGGAAACACAATAATTCATGTCATTACTAAATCATAGATAATTTTGAATTTTTATATTGAATTAATAATTTTTAAAAATAATTTTATAACTGATGTTTTATCCGTAAAGAATAAAAAAAATTATAAATTTCATCTTATCACTCTTCTAAAGCTCTTTTGCTTTCAAATATAAAAAATAATAATAATACTATAAGGGGCCGTTTGGTTCGCGGTAATGTAGAAAGATTAGCACGTGTTACGTGGTTATCTAAAAATATAACCACGTTTGGTATTGCATCGGTGGTATTGTAGATGATAATGTCACATTACCAACATGAGAATATTACCAAGAAAGTTAGTAATCATATTACCACCAAATTTGGTGTCTATTTTGGATTACCAAGTATGTAGTAATCTTATAACTTGGTAATGAACTATTCCCGGTAATAAAAGTTCCCAACCAAACATGGTTATATCAAATTACCACAATATACCCAACCATATTATATTCCCACCCATATTACCATAGTAATCTCGTTACGTGGTAATATATCATTACCACAAACCAAACGGCCCTAAAACATCATTGATGGATGTTCTCCCTGACAACTCAACAACACACACAATAAAAAAAATCAAGATAAATTAAACATAAAAATATAAAAAGGATGACATTTATATTTGCTCCCATGATCATGACATAAGCATCAATTAATTTGTAGGACTAATGTGAAAGTTACAAAATTAAGAAAAATTACTTATTAGTCCCTGAAACTTTCATTTATCCCAATAAGTCCTTTAGACCAAATATTATACTCTGCAGCCCCTCCTTTTTACAATCCTTCCCATTTCGTCCCTCCCATCATCTTTGACTGTTTATATTTTTGAAAAACCCCACATTACTCTGTTTTTTTGGAGGAAAATCTGACACCATGTCTTGTCTAAGCAGCATGTTTCTTGTACTTTGACATGCCTCAAAAGTCTTCTTCCTTACCTTTTGTTTTGCTGAAGAAGCTTACATATTCTTCATTTCATTTTCTTTTCTTCCTCCTTGGCATTGGCTTTGGAATGATCATTCTCTTTTATCACCCATCTTTATTTCCGCATCTCTATTCTTCGGCGGCGAGCTAACTTGACAAAACTCTATCCCAAAGAACGTGTGAAGATATCTCTTAGATCCCCATCAAGGTATATATCTTGGTCTTATTAATATGTTTTACTAACTATGAAGTTCCTAGTATCACGTTCATCGTTCCTTCATCTATAATGGTTTTTCTTGATGCAGGCCCTTCATGGATATGCTTTACAGTGTTACGAAGTATAAAGGGGATGGTTATGTGTTAGATTTCACTGTCTTGACTAGATGCCAGACAATATTTGAGGAGATATGCACATATTTGGCTCTCGAACCTCCTACAATGTAAGTAAAGTATATAATCCCAGACGAGCATAAGATAATGTGCTCCATTAGCTCATAGGATGATTTTTAGAACATGTGTAATGTTCATAGTATATTCAAAAAGACCGTGGTAGACATGATCATAGAGACTGTGAATGAAACAACGGAGGTCATCTCTACTTCACCAATGTCACTGTAAATATCTTATTCTTTTTGGTTTTCCACTCATTTTTGTATATTGTGGCAAGGATTTTTCATTATGTTTCGTTTTCGCATATGTGGTCATTAATATGTGTTTGGGTATGGTATCGTTCGTTTGATATTAGTTTTATTTTGTAGTCATTAGTTTTTGTTATTGTCGAAGCTTATTTGTCATAACTATTCAGTTTTAAATTGTTGTTGTTTATTTATTTTACTAACTGTTTACCGAATGCATATAACAAGGGCACTAACATATCAAGATACACTACTGACATTACCACCAGTGACATAAGGAGGAGCCATAACTATAACCAATTCTTCATAAGATACAGAAGTTGAAATTTTCATGGTTGGGCAACGCTTCGAAAATGCAAAAGAATTCAAGGATGCATTGTGTGACTTAGCCATTAATCACAATTTCAACTTCAAGTTCATAAAAAATGATAGAGATAAAGTTACTGTCACATGTGCTACTGAGGTATGTCAATGGCATGTCCACGCCTCAAGAGATAGCAACCTCTCCACATTTAGAATCAAAACAACCCAAAATAGTCATACATGTGGTGGGGTTATTAGCACATTATCTCATCCGAGGGCTTCTAAAAAATGGGTTAGTAGGCAAGTAATTAGAAAATTACGAGATCGTCCTCTATACTGGGCCATAGACATACAACGTGATATATTGCGTGACGATGGTGTTCGGCTACCATACAAACAATCCTGGATGGGTAAAGAGGTGGTGAAGGGAATTCTCCATGCAAGCGATGTTACAAGTTATGATCTATTGATATGATATACAGGTAAGGTTTCTGAGACTAACCCAGGTAGCATTGTTATCATTGAGAGGGATGGAGAACGCTTTAAGCATGGGTTTTTTGCTTTCATGCATCTCTTCAAGGTTTTAAGTGTGGTTGTAGACCCATGCTATTTCTCGATGGCACACATTTTCTAGGAAAATATGGTGGCATCCTAGTAGGAGAGCAACTGCAAATAACGGTAATGAAGGTCTATTACATCTAACTTTTGCTATTGTTGGTAATGAAACTGACGATAACTGGACGTGGTTCATTTCCACTCTGAGTGGTGCAATATATCATCAAGATAACTACCATAAAATTATTACATTCATTTCAAACCGTTCTAAGGGACTTGTTAATGCTATTGCCAAAGTCTTCCCCTCTGCCCCACATGGATATTGTTTGCGACATCTCCAAGAAAATTTTTGAAGGCTAATGGTCGCCTAGGGAAGGGATTAAAAGATAAGTGTTGGAGCTTGATTGTAAAGATTACATATGCATGCACATCCTCAGAGTATGATGCAACTGTGGGTGCATTGTCAGTGGCATCAAAACATGCCCATAATTGGTTATTTCAAATGTCAGACATGATGCATTGGTGTAATTACTTGTTTAGAGGACAACGTTGAGGCGAGACGTATTTGAATGTCACAGAGTCTTTTAATGCGTGGATTAGGGAGGCATGACATCTACCTGTCTATAACATGGTCAACTTGATAAGGTATGCATACAAACAATTTAATCAGAATACTATGTGCAATTGTTGTTCTATTTCAATTGAATATATTTACTTTCAAACATTCTCATGTAGTATCTATATTTAATGTTTGATTTTTGGCTTCGCCATGTGGTTTTTAACCGTAATGAGTACTTTGCACTTTTGTTGTTCTGTACTTGCTTTTGGTGTATAGTTATTATGGTTGTTGTTCCTTTTTTTGTATTTCTTACAGATAATTGTTATTTTAGTGTTCCTTATTTATGCATAGTATTTACTATTGTGTCTTTGTCATGGCTTTTTATTATATTCGCAGTAGTAGTGTTTATTCTCTCATGTGTACTTTCCACCAATGTAGGTTCAAAATAATGAACCTAATGTACAAGCGGTGTAAGAATTGTATGAAATGAGAAACCCATCTTTGTCCGAAGATTCACAAGAAGATTGAGAAGACTATCGAAGAAAGTAGGTGTTTAGTCATAGGCCGATCTGATGGTGATATTTTTGAAGTCGTGGATAAGCACGTCAACTATGTCAATTTACGTAATAGAACCTGTTCTTGTCACCAATGGGAGGTGTACGGTTTTCCTTTTAACCATGCCTATTGTGCAATCTTACAGACTGATATAAACATTCATCGTTTCGTGGAAGGCTACCACACGATCATATTGTACAAAGAAGCTAATATGAGTCCAATATTCTCTGTACCAGATCATGAAAAACCAATGGATGAGGATTGACATCTCCGTATTCGTCTACCTATATCAAAGAAGAAACCCTGACGACCGAAAAAAGAAGGATTAAATCACAAGCATTCAGTGTTCGTGACTTATATTGTAGTCGATGCCAAGAAGTTGGGCATAACAGGGCCACATGTAATAAAGTAATTGCAGATTGACCATGTTTGTTGTAACCATCTCTTTTGTTTTTTGAACACTACCAATGTATGTTGAATGAATGATAGTTATATATATATATATATATATATATATATATATATATATATATATATTGGGTATAAAGTTCAAAGTTTGTTTGACAATACACAAATTTGACCATGTTCGTCAAAAAAATAAGTGGATACAAGACAAACCAAAGAACAAAATTAAAAACTGAAGGTATTCTAAACATAGTAAATACTAAGTACCAAAACCAACAAGCAAAACTAAAAACTGCAAAGTACCAAAAACGAAAGGGGAACACTAAAAATTAAAGGTTTTCTAAGAATAGTAAATCCAAAATGTCAAAACCAAAGATTAAAACTATGTATTGGAGATGATCTAGGAAAAGTAAATTTAAAGTACAAAAACCGACGATTACAACTAAAAACTGAAGACATTCATTTGGATTATAAGGCAAAGTAAGTCCACTAAAAACTGAAGTACTATATCCAATGTCAATTAGCACAAAACAATAAATAAGAAAGTCAGATACGAAGTTGTTCCGTACAATATTCAAGCTAAACTTAAATGTCTTATGTTCACCATAGTTAGTTCTAAATGAATAAATGAAACCATTGTTTTATTTTCACTTGTTTGAAGTTGGGGCCAAATCAATAAGTGTAGGTGCCTCTTCACTCAGTTTGCTATGTAGATCTATGTGCATACATGGGGTAGTGACTGCATCTTCGGACAGGGGTTCTCCTAGGTCATTGCTGGCATCTTTAGGTGTTGGCTCAATTTCAATCACAATCTCCGAAATATCTACAAATATATCTTTGCATACGGGCTCATTTGCAAGCACAATTTCTGAGTCAATTTCAAGCACCTCTTCGGCTATTGTCTCCTTACTTTGAGGGTTCCGCATAATACCAGCATTCTCTAGTCGCACATGCGGGACATCTGATTGGGGGAGATTTAGCTCTTCATCATTCAACACTTGCTCCATAAACCGCATCAAAAAACCTGAGCAATCTAAACTATACATCCTTTGTTTTGGACAACCTTGTACATGAGTTAATGTATATGCCACAGTTTCACTAAAACCAAGCTTTTTCTGCAAATGCTCTTCAAACAATGCACGTTTCAAGAAGGAAAGATATGACACAGACATTTAAAAATGAAATTAAAAACCAAAATAATCAAATGTTGTTATTACCATGGCTACTGCATCTCAATCATGAACATGTCTGCCGATGGAGTCATAGTGCAAGTACTCCTTAACTTTGTCAAGAACAAGTAAGTGATAATGCTTATTCCATACGATTGACATAAGGATTAATTCTATGGTGGAGAAATCTTCCAGCGTAGGGCCTATCATTCTTTCCATTCCACTGGGTGAATGTTCCTACCTAAATAAAGCAACCGCCATTGGTTGGGTGATTGTAGCGGTCATCTTATACACATTAGGTGTTTTTTTCAAAGTAACAAGTAACATGAGAACAAAGACGTCAACCACATCGTCTGGAACCATCTGTTTGCCATCAATCAATGCATACATATAAGAACATGATATGTGCCCCTTTTCACTGGTCTAGGCCAATGTTCTGATGTAATAAAGAAAAATCAATTAATTCAGTAGCCAATAATGTGAAGTATGTTCATGATAGTGCATATATATAATTGGAAACTAATGTGGTATGCCAAATAGTAATCAGTAATTCCGAATATTATACGCTTAATGCTTAAAGTAAATATTATGTATTAATTAACATCAGCAAATTCAAATATTGATTACCCTAGCAGAAAAGTGGATTGCAACTCCGAATGGCATACTTAAAATTCAGATGCAGAAAATGTGAACAATGTGCTTACTCATCAATTTTCCTATTGAGAAAAATGCTTAGTGGCATTTGTTTTATCTTTTATAGCCATCCAAATCTAGTAGGCCTTTTTTTGGTTGGATTGAAATCGGCTCATGGGGCAGGTTGTTCTATCAATTTCTTTGTTTCACTTTCTATATCTCCTTCCTTGGGGACACATATAGAGCCCCCATTTTTTAGCTGTACTAGCGATTCTATCACATTATCGATGTCCTTTGTTGTTTCCTTATCCTCTACACTTAATTGGGATGGAGTTGGTGCAGCTCGTTTCCTACCTCTGTGTCACGCCCCGACCCGCGGGCCCACGGGACGCGACAATCGCCGCAGCAATCCCGAGGAGGGATACCCCGCCACTCAACCCTCAGGATGCCGCAAGGCTAATCAACACACCTGGAATTCAACAATATACATATCGCGAGATATAGAGCAGAAAAAAACAATGTTACACAACGGCGATGAATAACAACAACAATAGGATACGAGGAAATATAGAGGTTCACAAAAATACAGGGAAACAACCCTAACAACAGTGAGGGAAATGGTAATACACGAAGTTTAAGAGTATTTAAATACTAAACCATGCAACAAGTTTTTCTACACACTAGTGGATCCATAGGTCTTATAACATGTTCCATGACAACAACAACATACATGAGCCCGAAGAAAATACAACGGATGATAGAATAGTAGTAAATGCCGAGTCTGCTGCCACACGGTCACACCTACTACCCTGCAATGATGGGAGGAAGAAAGAGGGATGAGTAACTCAAGTTACTCGGTGAGGGAGGTTAGCACAACCTTAGCGAGAAAAAAATACACCAACAGACAAAAAAATAATAACAAAATCATCAAAATACATGTTTTTACAAAAAAATAATACTAGTTTAGAAACTTCAACATGCATAATAGAAGTCTTTAAAAAGAAGTAAAACAACATAACAATACCAAGAAAACCCTTTTTACCCCAACTAGGGTTTACAACACAAAAATTATAAAACATGGTTTTAAATACAAGTAAAACAACAAAATATCATGGGTTTGAAATAAATAAACACAATACCCAACACTCACCCAACATAACATGGTCTAGAAAACTCTCTAAACCTTCGCCGTGGCCATGGCTAGGTTCAGAGCCGCCAAGGTACTCATGCCCTTGACGTTGACCCATCAGTTCACCGGTTGGTGACTCCGGCTACCCGATGAATATCCAGTCAGGGCTCTACACTCCCACCTGAACTGGCCCTCGTAGTAATCAGCCGGTCGACACGCCACCTCAAAAGGCTGGCCGTGAAGACCGCCTACTGCAGTAGGATATCACCAAAACAATCACCACAATAAAATACAACTCCACTCGGAGTACAATATCCATCCATGATCATAAATCAAGAATACCTCGGCCATTTGCACGAGGACAAGATAAACACATAAGCAAAGCCCAAACTTTTAACACAAAATAATTTGCAAGTCCCAACACAAGCAACAACATGGAAATCCTTTTCCTTTCAACAATCCAAAATTTGCTTCAAGCCTAGGATTTCACCAAATCAAAGATTTCCATAACAAAACTCAAGTTTCAAACAAAATAATGATTTCACAAACTCATGGATACATATATCAATCACAATTTCCACGATAACAAAAACAAAAAGCCAAAAAGAGACATCCAAGATTTGCCTCAACAATAATTATCATTCACCAAATTACCAAACAAGTATAAATCAATAAAACTTACTTAAAACATGAAATGCATATATATATATATATATATATATATAGCTATTGGCATTCTTCTAATAAAGCTATGCTAAATAATTCCACTCACGGGATCGGCAATTTATCTTCCTCTGAAGCTACTCCTCGGCTAAGCCTTTGCCTCGAGCCAAGACTTCTTCTCCTTGCCAAAGCATAACAAAAATACAACAAAAATTTAACAAAAAAACAAAACAAACAAGAAAAAAACCCTAAGTTTTTCTAACAAACAACCCTAATTCGATCCTAAGATTAGCTCAAAAACTAGGTTTAAAGGTTCCCAATGAGTTCCTAGGGGTTTTTAGCTTCAATCTAATCCAAAGAAATCAAAAGAAACAACTAAAGATTGCCGGTGCTACGAGTAACCTCGGAAATGCTACAGTAGAAACCGAGCCCTATACTATGGTTTTTCTCCCAATTTACAACTCTAAATCACAAATTTTTCTTCTACAACATTCTCACACAAGATCAACAATTCAATGGCTTCAATTTAAACCTATAAACATGCAAATCCATGGAGAAATTCTAGGTTTTTGAAAAAAACTAAAACAAAGAAAAATACAAGAATAAATACGGTATAAAACCATAAATCTATGCTTACCAAGCTCAATGGTGAAGGAGGAAGAGATAGGATGCTTGGTTCGCGGAAAAACTTCGCGGAAAAAAAATAAGAAAATGGGAAGGTTCGCCAAGACAAGGAAAGAAGAAGAGAAGAAGAAAAAGAAGAAGAAGAAATGTTTTTAAGGGAAAATTTTTCGAAATCGCTACTGATAGCAGGGATGCTACGATGCAGAGCCTCTATCAAACCCGAGCTTCTACGAGGGAACAAGTCGCTACTGAACCGATTTGCTACGAGGATCAGTGCACTACTGATGTGAGCTGAAAAATCTATAGAAATGGGCTATAGTAATCTCGATGAAACACTTGGGTATAACATTCTACCCCCCTTAAGAAAATTTCGCCCTCGAAATTTCCTTCTTACCTGACAAAAGACCTCTATGACTCAGAGTCTAACAATACACATGCATCAAACAAAAGATAGACATTGTACCTGTGATCATGTCCGCTTCACCGTTAGGGCTCTTCATTAGTCGAGGCAAAGATCACGGTGCGAAATCTAGTCTGCGGGCGTGATCCTCCTGACTGAGGGGTGTTGCTCGCTGCTACGGATCTTGTAGCGGTGGTCTGTGCCTGAGCCGCAGGCTGTGAACCTCTAGACTGAGTAGGATGACCTGGATTAAGTCCCGGAGTAGGGTCCCCACGGGTCAACAGTGGACACTGCGTCCTGATGTGATCCGCTTGTCCACACTGATAACATCTGCGCGGTTCTCGACATCGTCCTCCATGGAACTTATGACAATTCCAACACTGCGCATAGTTCCTGCCGATCCATGACGACACCTGCTGCTGAAGGTAGTGAACTCTGCTTGCCCAGTGCGGGCGGTGGAACCTGAAGAAACCAGCGAAGGTGCACCACTAGATGAACTCTCACCTCTGCTCTTCTTTGAGGATTGACTCATTTTCGCACCTCTCCTCTTCCTGATGCTTTCACGGATTAGATCGCCTTCCAGGGACCAACTTTTTACGCTCGAAGGGCCAACTGCACTACTTCCTTAAAACTCTGGTTTCCTGTGACTGCCATCCTCTCCCGGGACACGAGGTTCGGTCAGGCCTCGAACTTCGAACACGGGGACTTCCTCGGAACCTACCGGTTCCGGTACAAAGTTTGCTAGGTCCTTTAATTGCATCTCATACTGCATCGCGGATCTGCTACCCTGGTTCAACTGCATGAACTCCTGCCTTTTCTGGTCTCTATGGAAACGGGTGTAGTACTCCTCGTCAAACTCCCTCTGAAAATCTGACCAACTCAAAACAACACGGGAACGACCTTTCAGACTTTCCCACCAAACTCTGGCTCTGCCCTCAAGTAACCTCGTAGCAACCTTGAGCCTCAGGTCTTCTTCTAGAACCATGTCGTCGAAAGTAGCTATCACCCGCTTTAGCCACTCTTTGGCAACCATGGCATCGCTCGTGCCATCAAAAGAACTGCAGACCCTAGCGTCGGGCTTCCTTGAGGAGCTTAGACAAGAACAAACTCAGGCTGGACCTCTCGTCCTCTGCGGGGACTAGGGGAGCCCGAGCGCATTCGGGGTGGTCTTTGAGCGTGTGGGCTGCGTGATCGGTACATCCTCTCCATACATGCTCCAAAAGCTCATGAAGTCTCTGAACTCCTGATAGGTCGGCTGCCTATCCTGATTGTCCCAATAGGCTCTGAAGGCTGCATCGCCTCACGGGGACGGAGCTAACTCGGGCAGCTGGGATGCAGGGGCACGAGGCTCGAGTACTCTAGGACCATGCGCTTGAGCCTGCTACGGCAGTGCATGCCCTAGAATTGGCCTCCTGCCTAGGGCGGCGAAGGAGAGGGACGGTGGAGATGGCACTCCACGCCGTCCCACCTCTAGGCAGTGCGATGAGTAGGCTCAGCAGCGAGAGCAAGCTGCTCCCAGCTGCGTGTCTGTGAGGCGTTATCTTGGCATTTTTGATGAGCGAAAAAAAGACACCAAAAGAACTTTCAAAATCAATTCCTATATGCAATAATGCTACATGCTCAACTCTAGCTGGATCCACTAGTTACTACTGAGAGGCAGTCAAAGACAAGAACAAAGTTACGACTATTAGTCTAAACCAATAGCTCGATACCAATAAAATTGTCACGCCCGACCCAGCGGGCCCACGGGACGCGACAATCGCCCGCAGCAATCCCGAGGAGGGATACCCCGCCACTCAACCCTCAGGATGCCGCAAGGCTAATCAACACACACGGAATTCAACAATATACATATCGCGAGATATAGAGCGAGAAAAAAAAACAATGTTACACAGCAGCGGTAACAACAACAACAATAGGATACGGAAATATAGAGGGTTCACAAAATACACGGGGAAACAACCCTAACAACGATGGGAAATGGTAATACACGAAGTTTAAGAGTATTTAAATACTAAACCATGCAACAAGTTTTTCTACACACTAGTGGATCCATAGGTCTTATAACATGTTCCATGACAACAACAACATACATGAGCCGAAGAAAATACAACGGATGATAGAATAGTAGTAAATGCCCGATCTGTCTGCCACACGGTCACACCTACTACCGCAGTGAGTGGGAGGAAGAAAGAGGGATGAGTAACTCAAGTTACTCGGTGAGGGAGGTTAGCACAACCTTAGCGAGAAAAAAATACACCAACGACAAAAAAATAATAACAAAATCATCAAAATACATGTTTTACAAAAAAATAATACTAGTTTAGAAACTTCAACATGCATAATAGAAGTCTTTAAAAAGAAGTAAAAACAACATAACAATACCAAGAAAACCCTTTTTACCCCAACTAGGGTTTACAACACAAAAAAATTATAAAACATGGTTTTTAAATACAAGTAAAACAACAAAAATATCATGGGTTTGAAATAAATAAACACAATACCCAACACTCACCCAACATAACATGGTCTAGAAAACTCTCTAAACCTTCGCCGTGGCCATGGCTAGGTTCGAGCCGCCAAGGTACTCATGCCCTTGACGTTGACCCATCGAGTTCACCGGTTGGTGACTCCGGCTACCGATGAATATCCGATCAGGGCTCTACACTCCCACCGAGCGGCCCTCGTAGTAATCGGCCGGTCGACACGCCACCTCAAAAGGGCTGGCCGTGAAGACCGCCCTCTGCGATGAGGATATCACCAAAACAATCACCACAATAAAAATACAACTCCACTCGAGTACAATATCCATCCATGATCATAAATCAAGAATACCTCGGCCATTTGCACGAGGACAAGATAAACACATAAGCAAAGCCCAAACTTTTTAACACAAAAATAATTTGCAAGTCCCAACACAAGCAACAACATGGAAATCCTTTTTCCTTTCAACAATCCAAAAATTTGCTTCAAGCCTAGGATTTCACCAAATCAAAGATTTTCCATAACAAAACTCAAGTTTCAAACAAAATAATGATTTCACAAACTCATGGATACATATATCAATCACAATTTCCACGATAACAAAACAAAAAGCCAAAAGAGACATCCAAGATTTGCCTCAACAATAATTATCATTCACCAAATTACCAAACAAGTATAAATCAATAAAACTTACTTAAAACATGAAATGCATATATATATATATATATATATATATAGCTATTAGCATTCTTCTAATAAAGCTATGCTAAATAATTCCACTCACGGGATCGGCAATTTATCTTCCTCGCAAGCTACTCCTCGGCTAAGTCTTTTGCCTCGAGCCAAGACTTCTTCTCCTTGCCAAAAGCATAACAAAAATACAACAAAATTTAACAAAAACAAAACAAACAAGAAAAAACCCTAAGTTTTCTAACAAACAACCCTAATTCGATCCTAAGATTAGCTCAAAACTAGGTTTAAAGGTTCCCAATGAGTTCCTAGGGGTTTTAGCTTCAATCTAATCCAAAGAAATCAAAGAAACAACTAAAGATTGCCGGTGCTACAGTAACCTCGGAAATGCTACAGTAAAACCGAGCCCTATACTATGGTTTTCTCCCAATTTACAACTCTAAATCACAAATTTTCTTCTACAACATTCTCACACAAGATCAACAATTCAATGGCTTCAATTTAAACCTATAAACATGCAAATCCATGGAGAAATTCTAGGTTTTGAAAAAAAACTAAAACAAGGAAAATACAAGAATAAATACGGTATAAAACCATAAATCTATGCTTACCAAGCTCAATGGTGAAGGAGGAAGAGATAGGATGCTTGGTTCGCCGGAAAACTTCGCCGGAAAAAAAATAAGAAAATGGGAAGGTTCGGCCAAGACAAGGAAAGAAGAAGAGAAGAAGAAAAGAAGAAGAAGAAATGTTTTAAGGGAAAATTTTTCGAGTGCTACGATAGCAGGGATGCTACGAGTACCGAGCCTCTATCAAACCAGGCTTTCTACGAGAACAAGTCGCTCTGAGAACCGATTTGCTACTGGGGATCAGTGCACTACTGATGTGAGCTGAAAATCTATAGAAATGGGCTATAGTAATCTACAGTAAACACTGGGTATAACACTCTGGGTGCTAGTGCTTCATTTACTTGAGTAACTTTCTTTGGTTGTGCAACTGTTGCTATCTTCGAGGCACGAGTGACACGTTTCTCTGATTGAGTCATCTCTGAGGCTTCTTGCAGTGTTGGTTTGGTTGCTTGTGGCTTGAATACCACTCTCTTGCCTTTTTTGGTTGGTGGAGTCGGGCCAACATCATCTGTTAGTTGGGGTGGTACAACATCTTCTTTCTCGTTAGTTGAGTTCTTCCTTTCTTCAAGTATAGCAAGCTTCGCACGAAGTGCTATCACCTCAGCCATCAATGTTTCGTATTTGTTATCTTCTGTCTGTTTTCTCTCTAGACTCGAAGATGATGATTTCTCTGGACTCCCTTGGTGGGCTCTCTGACTTCTCACTTTCTTGATCTGTTGTACGGGAGGCCTCTCCCCATTGTTTTCTCTCACCTTTTGGTTTCAATGCCTTGATTATTTTTTGTGCTTTCCTTGCATTGGATGGATCCAAAATTGTCCTTGCAAAACTAAGCTCAATCTTTCCTGAACCAATGAGGTCAACTTTAGATTGTCTCTCTAGCATAAGTGGGGAAAACTAGTAAATACATCAACAAACATTAACATGGACATATAAACATTATTCTCAAAACTGAACATCCAATCAAAAAACTAAACCCATGTATAAGATACTAAACTGTAATGGATATATAAAACAAGAAACATGGATATTAAAAGCTTAAATGTGATACGGAGCAATAAATATGGATACTAACGACCTATGAGTAAAAGCAATTAGAATGACATAAAAGGAGAATAGTAAAAAAAAAATACTCACTGGATTCTAATTTGCATACCTTTTTTCCCTCCAATGACTAGAGCAAAGCACTCATACCTGCTTGTTTTCTCGATACTAGCTTTACCGTAATAGACAATGTGTGGTGTTCTTCCAAAGTGGGTCTTCTTCCCAATCCTCGTTACGTCATAGAACCAAATCGTTAATGCAACTGTACATCCTCTCAAATACCCTATGCATGGTTGCTTCCTGAGCCACCTGTCCTTTACACAGGCGGTTGTATTGGGTAAATCATCCATAATCCACCTATGGGTGGCTTTGGCCCGTGCATATTGATTTAGCATTGACAGGTCTTCCACATAGTAGGCTTAACCATGCTGGAGATATACATGAAGTGGTGGGGAAAAGTAAGGATCCCATAACGTATAACAACAAAAGCTTTAAGAAACTATTTTCTTTCTTGCCTTTTTTCTTGCCAACCTGACTGATTAAAGTTCTCGCCAAGCACTCCCTTTTTTGGTCTACTCCATAGGTTAAGAACTTTTCCTTGAGTGTGCAACGTTCCTTGTTCCTTGTGAAATCTATTGCGACACCGTCAAATTTTAGTCCAAGTATCATTGAAACATCTTCATGTCGGAATTGCAAATGGTTGTCTCCCAAATTGAAGGTTTTGGTCCGTACATCAAAACCCTGCTTCAACGTATCCAATACAGTACACCGTTGTGCTACTGGCTTAATATCCATCAGATGACTAAATGGTGTTCCCTATAGTAACTCTCAATATTTTCGTGTCGTATTGTCTTTCAACTGGTATATAGTGTCCATGAGTGGTGCTAAGTAGCAACGTCCATTCACCAAATTTCCAGACTGGCTAGCCATTACTCTCCTGATTGCACAAGCAATACATACACATTCGGGTGATTAGTTCCGATGACACTAAACATGTTTGTAAAAAACTAAATATTAACACCAACCATATCCGTTCAACATATTAAGTGTTATATTTGAATGAACAGCAAAGAACGAAATTAAACATTAAATGCTGAAAATATTGTCATACATAAAACAGTTCCAATAACCAAATTAATAAGTTACAGACCACAAATGTATAGTGGTTTTGATATCAGTGATTTATAACTAACAATCTGCATACACAACATATTGAGAAAATTATACAAACACACAATATTGACAAAATTCTGCAAACACAACATAATAAGATTGGAACTCAGTGATTTATAACAAGTAACCTGCAAAGAATTTGGACAGGAATCTACTCTTTTACACATGTATACAATTTTGTTCATTTCATCGTAAATTAGGGAACAAAGTAATCACACTAACCAACCATTAGATATAAATTATAAGATCACATGTTTTGGAAGAAATATAGTTCATTCACCAAATAATTCTATGCTCCATCATAGCATGCACAATAAAAATAACTAACCTAACAGTGCCCAAGAACATAAACTATTTTGGTCATAGAAATCGTAGGCCTTTTATACATGCTTGTAATTAGGCAATGGCTGCAACTCTGGTGAGGATGGCCTTGTGACTCAAATTGAAGATGAAAAACCTTCACTTGTCTCAAGAGAAGAAGAAGTGGAGAATGATGTGATGGTTATTATGATGTGGTTTTATGAGAAACTTTTCATTTTTCAAACCTTTAAAATCAGTTAAAACTAAATGGGCAACATGGTCATTTCCTTTGAGAGATAACGGTGTTATCTAGCCATTGGGCTTAATAGAAATTATGTGAAAAAAGAGGGACTTCAAAGGAATTTGGTAAAATCATGGGGTTTTTTTGGCCATATGGTGGTCTTTCATGGACATTTTGAGCAATTCCTCTAAAATTAAATAATATTTGAAAATTATTTTAAAATAGTTAAGTCTTATTGGTTGTAATAAATAGTTATATTTTTAAAACATTATACATTAGTTAATTAAATATATGGCCAGGTAATATAATAGTGGCTAATGTCAACAAGGTTTGTAGTCTGTTGTTAATTTCAATTTTCATACAACACCATTTATTTGATTTATCATGATATCATAATATATATATATATATATATATATATATATATATATATATATATATATATATATATATATATATATATATATTACAGTTAAGTTAAATGTAATTTTTATTTTTCAGAACATCTCCATTATGTTGTAAATAATTATGTGGGATCGAAAATACGCGTCTGGCATCATGTTTGTGAAGAAGACACCAAACGATATATCGAAGCACAAATATCATTTTTTTTTTGTAGGTTCTTCCATTCCTAATAGAGGCAAGTCTCTATTATTAATTACCCCAAATAATATCTTGGGAACCTCCAATTAAGGGCAAAAGTATAAGTAAAGGCAAGAAGATTTGTGAATCGTAAATTTTGTTATTTATTATATATATATATTCAATACATCATTTTTATATCAACATATAACTTTCTATATATATATATATATATATATATATCACATATCGTTGCCGCTGCCTGTGCCTTGTCACCGCGTTGCGTGCTTTGTTGCCGTCTTGAAACATGTCTCATTGTTTCTTGATATTGAGCATATACCCATTTTTTTTATGTATATATTGGGATCTAAATAAATCCATGCATGGTGGGACTCATTTTTTTTCTTTAAACATTGCCTTGAATATCCATGCATTTTTTTTTTAATATGAATGTTTCCTTTCCATCAACCCTGAAGGTTTATCATATTAAGCAAGTTTCCATAAGAAAGAAACATGACCATATCACTGCCAGTAACAGTAGAGATTCTGTGAGCAGCTTTAAAACCCATGTCTGATGATCATCTGCGGCACTACATCAAATACAAAATCTATTGATGTTGTAGGTTCATCAAGAAATAAGAACTCTTTCCAGACAGAATAGGTGGCACTATCGTGCACCTAATTCTCTTCATCATCACCCATTCGTAATTACAATATTACTCATCAATTTCAGTACATTTGTGAGAAGGAGTTTAGGGTATTGGTATTTGGTTTATTAATAAATTAATTAACAAAAAAGAGTCAAGGTAGATGCTTTGCCCACCCTGCATAATGTTTGGATTTTATTAACCTCACAATTCCATATGATGGTGGAACCCGTCCTTTTTTGGAAAATTTTCATTCTTTAACATGTATCTCTTTTGTGATGAGATTTGTTCTTCTGAATTTTTTTTTATATATATTTTATGTCATGCATGTGGCATGCCCTTTTTTTCAATTTTTTTTTTATTTTTTTTATTGCGTGTATGCATGCATGCTGCTCAATTTTGTTATTTTTTATTTCATGCATGTATGCATGTACGCTGCTCAATCAATTTTATTATTTCTATTTCATGCATGGATGCATGCATGCCTCTCAATCAACTTTTTTTTATTTTTATTTTTATTTTTATTTTTTATTTTTATTTTTTATTTTTTTTACTATGCATGCTTCTCATTTATTTATTTATTTATTTTATTATTATTTTTATTTCCTTTCCATTCACATGAGGATGTATGCTTACTTTATTTATTTTATATGCATACATGCATACATACTTCTCATTTTTTTTCATTTTTTTTATTATTTTTTATATTCCACGTCCTTTTATATGTATTTTGGGTTTGTCATTTCTGATGGCCACCATGTCGTCTTTTTTTTTTGCATACTAAAAGGATGGTGTATTCCAATTAATATGTTAAGGCTTTCATTGCTCTATTTGTTTAAATTGGTGACCAGAATCTTTAAATATGAAAATTAGAAGCTTGATATTTGGAGAGGCTTTGAAATCAATTCTTTTACTAATTTTATTATTATTTTATTTTTTATGTCATGCACATATGCATGCATATAATGGTAATCTCTTTTTTTATTCCCAAAAGAGAAAACACCAGTTCATGCATCTTCAAATTCATATATGCGTTAACACTTCTCATACATACATACATATATATATATATATATTTCAATCCATTCTTATCCTATGTCCCTTATTTCCCCTCACAATTTTACTCCAATCATGCATACCATTTCAAGAATTTTTATTTTTTTTTAGTTATTAATATATAGTGTTTGCATGTTGTTGTTGTTGTTGTTACTAAGGGCCTGTTTGGTTAGGAAGTGTATGACCGAAGTGATGGAAGTCTGAAAATACCACTTCAGTGGAAGTGTGGAATTCAGTTGGAGGTCTCTACTTCCATGTGTTTGGTTGAGAGGGAAATTGTGACATCGGGAACCACTTCATGTGTTTGGATGATGGAAGTGAAAAATCCTGAAATGTGATTTCAACAGTTCTTTTTGTGTTTAGTATCTTGAAGTGAGGTTATAATCACCACTTCGTGTAGGGGTGAGGTTAGCCCATATTTGTTAAAGAGGTTATTATAAATGCTTTTTAAAAGTATAATGTTGTTTTTAAAGTTTTTTTATGTTAATTACTTTTATTTACCACACATTATATTTGTAATAGTTGATCTACATAAATTGGCTTAATTCTAATTTTTACAAGTTTTTAATTGAGTTATTTTTTTGTTTTTATTTTTGCAAAAAAATGAGCCCATAAGTTACAAATTAATTTTTAAATGGTTTATCAATAATTTGATTTAATTCTAATTTCCCAACTTTTAATTGAATTATTTTTTTAGTCTTGTAAAAATCAACCCGTAAATTACAACTTAAATGGTTCACTAATATTTACAATAAATTGGTTTAATTTTAAATTTACAAATTTATTTTATTTATTAAAATTTTTTTGGAGATGATCCTAAGTAACCCACATGACACACCACATGAAGGAAGTCAGTTGCCTCAAATCCCACTTCGGAGATTTTAATCCGGAAGTCAAAGCAGGAAGTGGCTGGTTTTGGAAGTTGTCAAATCACCACTTCGGCCTCCACTTCGGCGAATCAAACACAAGGAAGTGGTCTGGAACTCATCTTTTCAGCCACTTCGGCCTCCACTTCGGCGAACCAAACACGCCCTAATCATCCAAGATGAATGTTCCACTTGAATTTTACAAATAACTAGGATTCATTTGGTCACCAATAATTTCTACAAGAACCCATCAAAGAAGTGATGAAACTGGTTGGTATTTCTCAAAACAACCTCTCGCTGGATGAGCTTCATAACTGCATGATAATCTTCACAAATCCTTGGGTTCTTTTTTAATCCTGATTGATGCATTCTCAAGCAAGTTTATAAGCAAGTGCCAATCTCTCGTTGTGGTACCACAATCCTTGCTCCTTGTACTCGTCTCCCACTGTGTATCAGCAACATATCCCTTTTCTTTCGTCTGGTCATATGAACAGTGAACATAATGGACTTATTCTTGATATCAATCCAGCTGCATCAAGTTTCCTTTCTCACCCCTTTGATCTTCATCAATCCTCGAACTCCCTTGGCCTCCTCGAAGCGTTCACATTTCATGTACATGTGAGCCAGAGAATTCCCACCAGAAAGGTCCATTTCGTACCCACATGTAGGCATGAACCTGTTGGCCGGATGTGATATCTCTAAGTCCCGCGCATGATCACAAGGCGCTGGCTAAGCCCAACTCGTCGAGTCAAAATCCCCACCTTATCATGCAAGCGAGCCATACCCGTGAACATGGCATTCCAAGTGACTACGTTCTTGTGAAGCATTTTGTGGAACATTTGACGTGCAACTTTGAGGTCTTTGTTTTGAATGAAGCCGCCGAGTAGAATGTTGGAGGACATGATGTTCTTGTGGGCCATGGTTTTGAATAGGGTGGAGGCGGTTGGAAGTTGTCGAAGCTTGGCTTACAAGTTGAGGAGGTGAATGGATGGGCGCGGAGGACTTCTTCGAGCTGTTTTTTTTTTTTTTGACGGCGTCGTTCACTTTCCCATGCCTTCTTCTACTCGACAACAGCGGAGAGATGGCCCCCGTTATTCAAGATCTCAGTCACGGGCTCAGGCATCGCCATGGTCGAAGCGTGCGGAGCTTCGAGCAAGATGAAGGGGATCGAGATTGGAGCGACAGGATTCGGCGATGACCTTATCGTCCTGGTCATCATGGGTCTTGTAAACCATGACACAATCATAGGCGGTGCAGTCATGGACATGGTAGGCTGGATCATTGGCATAGCAGTCCATGGCTCAGATCACGAGCTTGATCTTCTTCTTACGCTTCTACTTCCTGACATCCTCGATCTCGATCTTCATTTTGGTGAGCTCAACATGGTGACGACGAACAACAATAACAAAGGTAGCAATGGCGACGAGCAGCAAGCAACAATGGCGAACAAGGCGACATCAAGCGGCAATAGGCGATGGCAAGCCACAGCATGCGCGACAGAGGCAGCGACGACGGCAATAACAGTAACAGCGGCAGCGACGCCGACGACAGCATCAGACATGATTGGCGGCATTATTCAGCCACTCAACCACGTCGGCGGCTTCCTTGATAGCCAACAACGGTGACAAGCAACGACGGCAGCAACAAAATTTTTTTATATACGTATGTATATATGAATATGGGGAAAGGGAGAGAGATTTGCACATTCTCCTTCGTCTTTTTCCTCTCTTTTTTTTCTTCTTTTTTTCTCTCAATTCCCTTTTTTTTTAGATCTTTCCTTTTTTTTCCCCAAAATCCTCCCCTTTAAAAAAAAAAACATTAGATCTTATTTTTTCCACCCAACCTCTCCGTCAAATCACAACCAAGTCGAGATGAGAACTAAAAATTCAAATTTAAAATTTTTTGATTAAATTTTTTAAATTTAATTAAATTAAAAAAAATCAATTTGCATCAGGATATGTATTTAGGTACTTCGGGATTTGCACTTTCTTAGGTTGTCTCGAGATTTGTATTCAGGCTATATGAAATTTAGGATCGCCTCGAGATGCGTACTTGGGGCTATCCTAAGATTTGAGATTGCATCGAGATATGTGTTCTCGAGGGCAATCTTGCAATTTGAATTTTGCCTCGAGATATGTTCTTAAGGGCGTTTTTTGTAATTTTGCATTTACACCTCGAAATAGATTCTTAGGGGCAATTTTGTAATTTCTATTCTTTTATTTGCCTCGAGATATGTTATCAGGGGCAATTTTGTGATTTGTATTTTTTTCGCCTTGGGATTGGTATTTTAGTCCAAGGCAACCAAATAATCAATTAAGATTAAGATTAGGACAATTAAATTTTAATTCTAAATATATCTATGATTAGAATGTATTAGAATTTAAATTAAATTGAGATTTGGGTTCCATTAGGACATTGGGTTCTATTAGGACATATATTATATTTTTTATATATAAACAAATGCCCTCTTCCTACTTGTCTCACGAAATTCTCTTTGGTAAATTTGAGTGAGAGAAGTAGGAATCCCCAATCTTTTCTTTTGTCATGACCAATACCTCTCAACCTTTTTAGGATATGACCCAAAATTGCAATGTAGTCCCTTATTTATTTTAAAACTTTTTCTGTTAGGGAATACACCAGTTGCCTTGGAAAATGAGCTACCATAGAGCCCACCAATAATCCAAAAGGTTTTTTTTTGTATTTATTTATTTATTTATTTTTCCTTCGCCTTGGAAAATGAGCTGCCACAGAGCCCACCGATCGCCTTGGATATGACCTCTGCAAGCCCGAAACTCACAATTTTCTTTGGCGAAGGAACTGAGGTTTAATTGCCCAACCGCACCTTCAACACCGGAGCTGCAGGAGCTGAGCTGACATTTGCCACAATATCTGAGTCAGTGCAGTTTGTAAGGAGACCTGTACCTTTGGAGGAGAACCTGACGGTCCCGCGGCTTCCATCTAAAGGTCGTCGCCCCAATGTGATTGTTCCTGCAGCTGGCGAGGACGTTGCTGTCAGAGAGTTACTAAGAGTATCTGCATTTGAGAGGCTATCCCACCCTAAAAGGGTAATTCCTGTGAATGATGATGATAATTGAATTTATTTGTAGGTATATAATCCATCCAATGTTTATAAATTTTAATCCATCCAAGATCCCATTTTACTCATCCTTCCTTATTATTATTGTTTAAGTGTCAAAATCTATATCATTCTTGTAATTTTAAATCATCCTTTCTCTTTATTAAGTTTATTTCTCTCACTTAATTTATAATATATATTAAATTCAATTTGTAGTGTTAGGGGTTTATAACCAATTTTCCCTTAATATATTTACATATACCACAGACATCCCTGCTAGTTATTAGTATTGGTAACCTTTTTCAATATTAATTAATAAACCATATTTATCTATTCCCTAAAATATAGGAAAAACATAATATTAATATAATACACACACAAACACACATTAAAAATATATATATTAAACAGATGTCATTCAACAATTCGGCATAAATACACTAATTATTATTACTAGATTATTGAATTTTCTTTTTACGATCTTCAAACACCCGACACGTGTGTGTGTATATATAGTCTACCTATTTGTACCATAGAGTTCAATTCATATTGTGTTTCAACTGTTGGATTAAACGTAAAACTCTTTATATAAACAGTAATTACATATAGTAGATTTAATAGTGACAAAAAATAATAATAACTATGATGGACAATATTATAAATTATATAAATAAAAAATAAAAAATATAATATTTTAATCTGAACAATCCAAGAACCATCCAAGATTATAATAATTCAAACAATTAGCTCAACTCGCAGCATGATCTCTACTAACCATAAATTGTTATAAAGACTAACATAAGACTACCACCTATCTATTCTTCATACCAGTATAAAGCTTTGAACCTATATATCTTTCTATTTTACACAAATGTATGTCTACAGCTTTGCATCTCTACTTTTTCATATATATATATATATATATATATATATATAACTTGCGCATCAAATGTTCGATGAAATGCCAGAAGCTCAAACATAGCCACCATTCACTCTCACTACCTGACCATTGACCCACTCCGCCGCATCGGTGGCCAAGAACCCCACCACGGGCGCCACATCCTTCGTCTCCCCCAACCTCCCCATCGGACACATATCCACAACCCTCTTCACATCCTCCTCGCTCTTACCCGCAAAGAACAGCTCCGTCGCTATCGGCCCTGGCGCCACGCAGTTGGCCGTGATCCCCGTCCCCTTCAGCTCCTTCGCCAGCACCCTCGTCAACCCCTCCACTGCCGCCTTCGATGCTGTGTATGCGCCGTAGCCCGTCAGGTTCGATCCCACCAGTGACGACGACAAGTTGATGATCCTCCCGCCGCCGCCGCGCATCAGCCGCTTCGCCGCCTCCTGGCAGCACAAGAACGTTCCTTTCGCGTTCACGTTGAAGATCTTGTCCCATTCTGATTCGGGTGTGTTTTCGATGGTCAGGTAATTGGAGATGCCGGCGTTGTTGACGATTATGTGGGGCGTTTTGTCGAACGCCTTCTCGGCATAGTCGAAGAGGGCTTTAACATCAGCGGCGATGGAGATGTTGGCGCGGATGGCGACGGCGCGGGGTTGAGAGGGGGAGGAGGAGACGTTGATCTCAGCGGCGACGAGTTCGGCTTCGGTGGAGTTTGAGGAGTAGTTGATAACGAGGTTAGCGCCGAGAGAGGCGAGGTGAAGGGCGATGGCGCGGCCGATGCCACGGGAGGCGCCGGTGACGATGGCGGTGCGGCCGGCAAGAGGGGAAGCGGAGGCCATTGCTATGGAGATGAGGAGTTAAGGTTAGGGTTAGGGTTTAAATGGGAAGAGTTGATAAGACTTTTCTCAAGAACTTTTTATGAAATTATGATTTATTTGCTTAAAAATAAAAATAATTAAAATTAAATTATTTTTTTTAAAAAAAAAACCTTCTCAAGTTTGAATGAAAAAAGAATTATACTTTTTCTGATATGTTGGAAAATTAATGGAGTGAAATGGAGAGTGTTCGTCATTGCTGATGTAATGAAGAAAGAGAGTGAGATAGAAGATCCCTTGACCACCCATGTAAGATGTATTATCCCTTTCCAAGTGATCTGTCACAGTAGTTGAATTAATTGGTTTGCCCAATTTGTCAAAATAAATATTTTTTTTTAATTTATTTTTAAGTCTGTAAATTAGTTTTCATTGTGCAACACTTGGAAAATGATTGCAAGTGTCGGTGGTGAGCGTTGCTCCCCCATATGTTTATCCTTGGGTTCCGGCGCTTGTCGTCTTTCTCAAAAAAAAAAAAAACTTGCAAATAATACGAATTAAATACTTATTTTTATAATGAACAACAACAATGAAGAAAATAAGGTATTTGTTTGTGGTTGCTTTTATCATAGGCCAAAAAGAGAAGATTAGTCAAAGTAAATTAGGTTTATTCATATATAAAATGTGAATTATGTATGAGTAATGCTAAACATCTAGTACATGTTTCACAAAATCATCACACGACCAATTTGGCAACTTATCTTCTTTCTCCTAGTCAGTATAAATTAAAGAAAAAAAAGGATTGTGATTTCAAGGCTGGCAACTCCTTGCAAACCCTAATCTTTTTCTTCAACCATCGAAATTGTCTTCGTGTCATCACCAATCGCCTATCAACCGATGCCAAACTATTGAATTTATATGTATTCGTTGTGTTACATATTGTTTATGGTAAATTGGTGAAGTTTCTCAATTGATGTTTTGTAGATATCACTTCTGTAATTTTAACTTGATATTTCTGCAAGTCATTCATTGTCAAGATCACTCCAATCTTTTGAATGTCTCGAATTAATGCTTTACCAATTGAACAATTGTAAAATGCCTTCTGTCCATGAATTGATATGGCATGCAATGTACTCGCTAATCTTTAATTATAACATATATTTGCATAGTTTTATTTTTCCTAAGAACATCCCTCCCAACTCTAGAACACCTCCAATTATTATTAACAGCAACACCCCCATGTTGAGAAATTTCTTCTTGCCTAGAACCTGCAAGGCCTAATGATGGTTGTAAAACTAATATGATCATGATGGCAATTGCAATGCCAATGACTTGCCTCAACTGGCCACAAAGCAATAAATCAACACAATGATTTACATGGTTCGCTCATTGTAGGGCTACATCCACTGGCAAGCTAGAAAACATGATTCCATTATCAACAAGGAGATTGTTTCAACAAGAAAGATACAGTGTTATCTTTCAACGAGAAATCATGCACATCCACCAACAATCTCTCAAACTCCAAGCCCAAAATGTTTTTTCAACCACAAAATGCCTCCCACATCTTGGAAAGACAATGAAAAGAACCCTCACAACTAGGGATCAATTACTTATTAGTTGTCAGAAAATTGGGCAAAAAAGAGAAAAAATTTTCTTAACGGACCCAACCTTCTTGAAAAGTCCATTTATTCACACATAAAATTTACACTAAACACATTCCTCAAAAGGCCTGAGGTATAACAAACTTATCCAACCATCATTATTTAGTGCCAAGGAGTGATTTATCAATCCAAACAACTATCACATCACTTACTTTATATAAGAAATGTTCAGATGAATTAGCAGCTAGCCTTCACAAAATGAGTACTACATTGTTAGGAAGGAAATTACACAAAAAGTATGCAACATTACAAATAAAGAAGAAAAATGAAGCATGCAAAAAGCTTCGCTAAATCGGAGATATTAAACTTAAAGGTGAAGTAGAATATTGTAAGGAATGATACTTGCCAGATGACCAACAAAAATATATTTGACAAGAAAACCCATTACAAAACTTTCAATAAACGGCATGAGCAGTTAATGTCAAATTCGATTTCATTGTGATAAACCTTAAATATCACTTGTTTTCTAAATGCACCTTAAATTCCTTTGAGGATATCTGTCACTTGAAATGTACATATTGGTTCATTAGAGCTAATAAGAACAAGATTGCAATATATCATTCCTCTTAACTCATCTTGAAACAACTTAAAAATTTCATTTGTGTAGGCTTCTTCTAGTTGCTTCTCAAAATAACAATCAGTAATCATTGGAAAACATGAGTTAAAAGAAGCAAAATCAGCTTTATTTTTCTTTTCAATCTTAATTTTCAAGGCATTATCATGTTGCTTTACAATTTGTTTCATTGATGTTGTTGGCCCAACATAACCATCAAAGAAAGCATTAATGCTTTCACTTCTTTGAGTGGTAGACATGCAGCCCAAAAAATCTTTTAACATATATAGGAGCCCAATGTTGACGATTTTAATATAAAGAATTCAATCATTCATTTTTTTCTTCTATGTTATAGCCTTTCATCATCTTCAACCAAATGTCTTCAAATTATTGAATATATATTATTTCATAAACAATGTTTTTCAAAATTTTCTTTATTGCTTTATATTCATTTAGTCTAGCAAGCTTCTCAAGAGCCTTTTTTATGATGTGCCAAAGGCATAGACGATGATGAGCATTTGGAAAGACCACTTTTTTTTTTTTGACAAAGAAGCCCAAAGGCTAACAAACAGAACAAGAAAAAGAAAGCTAGAAAAACTCAGAAACTGAGGTCGTGCTGTAGACAAAGCTCTTCAACCCAAAAAGGTCGCTCCATGCCTCTGAAAAAGAGTGAAAGCTGAGGATTAGAACGCCCAACATTGGCAAGGGCGTCGGCAAAGGTGTTGAGGTTCCGCGAGATTGTTTCAATAGCAATGTATGGAAATGATTCAAGGTTCTTCTTCATTAAACCTTAAATTGCATGCATTGATCTGTAATGATTAATTTAGGGGTCTTGCATGACATACATTCCAACAAAGTTTTAAACAGCCAAATATAAGTTTTCATATCTTTCTTTGACAATAAACTGCATTCAAATAATATTGTTTGCCCATGATAGTTAGCGTCAACAAATGGAGCAAAAAGCATGTTATACTTATTTATTAAGTATGTTGTATCAAAAGAGACAACATTAGCAAAAGCTTCATAGGAGACTATAGACCTTGCATCTGCCCAAATACATTTCTCAATCGACCTTCCTCATTTATATCAATCAAGTGAAAAAATTTTGAATTTCTTTGTTGCATGTTAGAGAAATAGTTTCCAAGAGCCTCAACATCCCCAACTTCAAGTCTAAATAGCCTTGCTTTGGCAATATAGTTTCGACAATTCTTCTCACAATATGTCAAATTTCCATATCCCCTACTTTCAACAGCCAAGGAGTGGAAATTTTTTGCTTAAACTTATTCCGGCTTGATCATTTAATTCAAGTCTTATTTTGACATATGTATCCATTTTTTTATTTCACTTTTGAAAATGAGATTTTTGTGTGCTAAGTGCATGATTATGTTCCAAGTGAATATTAGAAATGCTAAAATGTCCATCATTGCCTACACCAATATTCATTTTTCCCGAACAATTTACTTGTAGATAGCCTTGGGTTGAAGGAGTTTTTTGTTGTAGATATTCTTTTGTCGTTTCTTACACATGCAAGTGTGTAATATTTTAATTTTCCATTATCATCTAATCTTGAACTTTTTTTGTGATACCAAACACTTCTTGATGTGCATACTCAACATATAAATTGTAAACTTCTTCTTCAGAACTAAGCACCATACCGGCTTTTGGAACAAGTTTTCAGATAATTCTAGTTGTACCAATTTTTCTTTGTCTAATATTTTTAAACTAGAAGTTTGAACTTATGTTTCATTCCATTCAAAAAACCCAACTTCCAAATCTTTTATATTAATCTCAATTTAGATCTGTTGATAGAGAAATAATAATAATTTTAGAAATTGATTAAAAATAATTTTTATAGACACATGACACACACTAAATAAAAACAACATCACCATCTCTGCCTCACCGCACTAGCATGTTAACAATATAATAACTAATATGAGTGGGTTGAAAACTTCATAAATTGAACACTAGAATGATAGTAGAAAACTTTATATCCCCTTATTTATAGCTCCACCAATTCTTTTCCAAAATTGAAAACCAAATACAATGCAAAAGCATGCATTACATCTTAAATTTAATCATGACTAGTATTAGCAATTTTCAAAGTAGAGAAAGTGTGTTACTAGCTAATGGGTGGCGGTTGACAAGCTACCAAAGTCGGTTGACAGGCGATGGTCGTTGGTTGATGGGCTACTGGTGTCGTTTGACGGGCAACAGGCTATGGGCGGCAAACAGTGAACGTGATGAAGTAGCAGCTAGTTTGATGATGGTGCGAAGACAAGGATGGCGACGATGCAGTTGTTGGTTGACGGGTGACCAACATCGATTGATGGGGGACCGGTGTTGATAGGGGTGGACATGGGCCAGGTGACCCATGGTCTGGCCCGAGCCCAGCCCAAAAAATACAAGGCCTGGATTTAGAAAGTTTGGCCCGATTAAATTTCGGGATGGGTTTGGGTCATATGAATTTTAACCCGACCCGACCCGAATAAATAAATAATATATATAATATATTATTTATAATATATATAATTATATATATATATATATATATAATAAGTTTGAAAATAGTCAATATTAGGCAATTTTTTAGCCTCTGATTTATATAGAATTTATTGATAATATATATAATATATTATTGATAATATTTGTTTATAATATTAATACTTATTTATATAGAATTTGTTTGAACCGTTTATAATATTTGTGTTGTATTTTTTTACTTGTTTGAAAAAATTTTAGGGGTTGTAGTAGCAGTTTTATTTAGTTATTTCAACTATTTCAAAAAAGAATTATTTATTTTATGGGTTGGGTTGGGCCTAGGCCTAATGATAATCAAATGGGCCGGGTTTGGACCAAGACAATTTGGCCCGAACATGGCACGGCCCAGCCCAGTCCGAATATATGGGTTGTATTTTTGAGTCTAGCCCAGCCCAGACCCGACCCAACTCGGCCCATGTCCACCCCTAGGTGTTGATTACCATGTGGCCTTTGTGGACGGGCAACGGTCTTCCGTTAATGATTAATCATGTGATGATTTCTTGAAATATATTCGTGATATATAACATTACTCATTATATATATATATATATATATATATATATATATATATATATATATATATATATATATGTATGTACGTATATTTAAAAAATAATAATTTTTGTGTACCTTTTAAATGTAAAAAAATAAAAATAAAATAAAATAAACCCTTTCTTTTGTTTCTCTAATGTGCCATTTATATTTTGCGCTTTGATCCATTTGAGTATTTCTTTTAGTTGTGAGTGAAATAAGAGTGTATTTAAAGGTGTGTAAACAAAATAATTAATAGGTAATTTTATCCCACCATGTTAAATTAAGTATTTTATTCTATCATTAAGTAAAAATTTTCTTAAATACTCTTGATGTTTATTTTTTATTTTTTATAATCTTTCTTACGAGGGCTTTCACACATTGTCTAAAGACATATTTTATACAATTTTAATCGCTTATTTCTTAATTTGTTAGTAATAGATGTCATTTCTAAACTATTTTGAATAAATTCATTTTTTTTAATCAATTCATTATACTAATAGCTAAAACCTATATCCAAATGTTTATCTCAGCCATGTTCATTATAGCATGTTATTTTTTAACTAACCAACACTTTTCCCTTGTATATTAGGTAGTCTAATAATCGTTGAACTTGCTTTTTAATATAAGAGATATTTTATAATAATATTAAAAATTTAAAATTGAAGAAGCACTGCTCAATTTTACCCAGCTCATCTTTGTCCTGTTTATAATATTTTATAAATCCTCTCCCTGACAATGAACTTATTGATCAATCTAATTTGTTTTTATTAATAATATATTCAGATTTGTCTATGATTTTCTTCATAAAGTTTTTGGCAGTGATTTTAGTGCATGTGATTTTTTTATTTTTTTTCTGATAAATACTCATTTGGTTTTTAATAAGGTATTAAAGAAGCACTTTTTGCATTTTAAAACTTTAGAGACCATTTTCATTCAATGAAATAATCTTGAGTGCCTTAAAAAAAAAAAAAAATAGAAGCACATTTTTCATAGACACCAATATTTAGCTAACAATAAAACACAATTTTACTATTTTTATTTTATTTTATAAGTCGATTAAAACACTCATAAATAATTTTTTTTTGGAAAAAAAAAAACGACAAGCATTAGAACCTCAGAGACGTGCATGTAAGGAGAGTAAGGCTCAACGTCGACCCACGTGCTGCTCAGCCTGCAAGGCAGCGAGGTTCGATCCCGGGTCCCTCTCCAGAAGCGAGCAGATTTCGATATCAATTGACCCAAAAGGCCGTTGGTAACACTTATAAATAATCACCATTATTGTTATGTTTTTATAAAATAATATTTAATAATAACAATAATGAAAAATATACCACTTCCTACATTAAATAGTTATCTCAATACCTAAAATCAAGATTGTCTGACAAACAAAATTAATCATTTCGTATAAAAAATATTGATCGAAATAAAAAATTTGTAATTTAATATTCAAAGACAACATTAAAATTGTGAGGGTGGAAATGAGAAATCACCCAAAAACTTTAATTCAAAATTAAATAATCAAGTGAGACCAAAAGTCGACTAAAATTCGCGTCAATGCTTGACAAACAAAGAAATTCAAACATTTTGCACAAAGTAGATTAAAATAAAAAAAAATATTTATATATTATTTAATAGGTCAACAGCCACGTTCGGGCAACATAAACTTTTTATAAAAAATAAAATCATGATGTTAACTCTTAAAGAAAAAATTAATCAGTGAACCATTGTCAGAAGTGGGATTTGAACCCACGCCCTCTTTCGAGGACCAGAACTTGAGTCTGGCGCCTTAGACCACTCGGCCATCCTGACTCTTTGTGCACTCGTTTTCAGAATAACGAATTTATTACATTATTTTAAACTAATCTTCCCATATATTTACATAAAATAAAATACTAACATAATTTTTTTTTTCTTACGAAAGTTAATTGTTTTGATCATTTCAAAAACTTGTAGTATCGGCAAACATGGAGGAATAGAGACGTAGTTGACCTAATATCCCTTATAACCTCTTTTATCGCTAAAGGAAATAAAGAAGACCACTTTTGAACTGGAGAGAGAGAAAACACCAGGATGTGATGTCTTTCCTCTTTGCTTTTTTTCAAAATATTGGTCAACAATTCAGCCTAACTTAGTCCAACTCTGTGAAGATTTTTATAACGGTAGAGCCAACTTCAAATGTATTAATTGGACCCACATTGCTCTCAATTCTAAAAAAGAGGCTCTTGAGGAAGCATTTGACTTTTGACCTATCAATTTTATTAACTCCTCTTTGAAAATCATTTTAAAAATACTTGCAAATAGATTGAGTGGAGTTATAGATGAGATGATCGACTCGACTCGACTCGACTCAACTCGAATCACTCGACTCAATCATTCTTCATTAAAGGCAAGAGTATTGCTAACAACATTGTCGCTGCTGAGGAACTAATCTCCAATATTCAAAAGCATAATCTATCAGGGCATATCCAGAAAGAATACTTTGCCAAAGCTTTTGATATAGTAGATTGGGATTTTCTCCATGATTTACTAAGAACTCAAGGATTTATTGAACACTGGATGTATTGGACATTGGCGATCTCAACTCCTCTAAAGGCAGAGTCATAGTCAATGGGGTCCCGATAGGGTACATCTGGTACCAACAAGGACTTAGACAAGAAGGGCCTCTCTCTCCCATTCTATTTGTTCTTATTGTTGACTCTCTCAATGTTATGATTAATCATATTTTGGAGTTAGGCATTTTGCTCAGTGTTTCCCTGGGGAGGCATGAAAAAATGTGCCACTTATAATACGTAAATGATCTAATCCTTAATTTTCTCCATAGGAGGAATGGAAGACCTCAGAGTTCTCAAGTTTATCTTCATCTCTTTGAAGGCATCTCTCGGTTAGTAGTGAACTTTTACAAAAGTTGCCTCATCAAAATGAGAAACTTTGCCCGATCTGGCAAGTGCTTTTACCCTTAATGACACCACTAACTTGCTCCCAGTAACTTATTTAGGTGTGCCAATCCCCAATAAAAGCCCTTGCCGCCAAAATTGATTACGGCTGACTCATATGGTCAAGGAAAAGCTTGCTTCTTAGAAGACCAAGTTCATCTCTGTTGGTGTTGGATTGACATTGATTAATTCAATGCATTTGCTATCCCTAACTACTCAATGTCATTTAGTCTTCAAACAAGCAAAATAAGTTAGAAGGGAGATTGACGAAAATACAGAGGGATTCCTAATAGGGAGGGAAATATTTCTCTAGAGCAAATTACAAGTTGGTGTTGTGGAAGAGAATTTATAAGTTGAAGGACCAAGGAGGATGGAATATCCTAAACCTACAAGAATGAAGAATTCAATCAAGTCCTCCTAGGGCAAATAGTTTTGGAAACTTTTGTCAAGTAATTCTAGGTGTTGGTCGCCAATCATTTCTACAACTACATAAAATGGGAGAACTGAGTTGATACTATACAAGTTACTCACATGGAAATCATTTATCTGGAAAGGTATCCAACATCGTAGACATGCTTTTTCTTATTGGTCTTAAATTTATTATTAAGGATGGCAAAACTACTCTTATTTGGCTTAATAGATGGGTAGAGGGTAATTACCCTAATATATCTTGCCTGATCTAATCCATTTTTGGCAACACCTTGAGCTCACAATGCATTAGTTAACACTACAACCATCACCTATAAATCACGATGATCTTGCAACCTCGCAGTCATCTCCCCACCATGTTAACAGACTTTCCCGATACTAGGGTCTTGCGATGGGATAAAAATAGGATATTCATAGTCAAATCTTTTTATAACCTTTTAAATGATGTTGGCTTGAGATGTTTGTTGATCATAAGTAACTATGTGGAAGGTGTCTACGGGTTTAAAATCAAGATCTTCAACTGGCTCACATGGGACAATAAGATTCTAATATTAGATAACTTTGGCAAATGTGAATGTAATAAAATCTTAACACTCACTTGCTTGTTCTGCCATCATTTGATAAAATCTGTGGATCACTTGTTTCTAAACTACCACTATGCTTCTAGAATCTAGGCACACTTTTCAGTGCTCTGCAATACCCCCTGAATTCCATCTACTCTTAGAGAGGTTTGGTCTAACTGTGTAAGAAGTAATGATTTTAATTTAGGTGATCTTTCATCCCTACTCATCCAAACAATTTATTGGAATATTTGGATTGAAAAAAAAAAAAACTACATTTTCTCATACATTTTATCTTCTTATTTTTCAATAATCGCCAAAACATGTCATATGCTAATTACTTGGATTAATGCAATCCCGTCGATCAAAAAAGCAAGGTTGAAAGAAGCTATACTCCTATTAGACAAATTCTCAGTTTCACCAAGTCCCTGGCTTCCGCAGCATAAGACCCACTTTGCTAACCTTGACTGCGGCGCCCTCGATGTGTTAAAAGTTAATGTTTTTGTTTCAACTGTTTTACCATTGCTTTTTGCCTCGTTGTTATATTGTGTGGTAATTATCATTTATTTTGCTATTACTCTTTTACTTTTTCACTAAATCGTGGTTTATTCATTTTAAAAATAATAATAACAAAAATAAAAATTAATAAATAATAAAAAATTGTGGTTTTGTATTATATACATTTGATACCGATAGAGCCATTTTGAATTATTTTGGTAATCTTAGTTAGGGTATATTGTTTGGAATATTGAAAAGAATTTTTGTTACTTTGGTGTAAATTGTAAACTTTATATAATGTAAAAGGGATATTTAAACTAATAAAATAAAGCTAAAAATGGGTTTATAATGATGATTTTCTCTTGTGCCTACATTCTCCAATGCTATCTACTTACGGGAGTTTCATATTGATTCATCAGAACTTGACGAGCATAAAATTTAAATTTAATAATAATAAATAAATAAACATTATAAACAAACATATTGGTTTGTACGATACTCATAGAATTAAATATTAGTTTGTATCACGCTCATAAAACTTGGCGGAGAATTTATTAGATGTTATACTTATGATTACTATTTTAATAAAAAACCATAAATAATATCAAACTTAAATATAATCCAATTAATTCAATATTATTTCTTTACGAGATGGAAATTAAAGGACACTTTAGATTTTGGCAAATATTAGATCAAGCTGGACTCCATGATAATCAGGTATTAATTATGTTGAAAACCATAATATGAAAATAATAACAAGCTTTAAAGCTCAAAATATTTGATCAATTTAGGTAATATACACATATATTTAACAATAGGTGACAAGTGTCTCGGCCCCCACTAAACGGTTATTAAAGAATAATTAGGTATGGAGATGTATTAGTTTAGGGATTTATTAACTCAGCTATATGTCATATGGGACAATGAAAATTCATGATGTGCATACCTTAAAAGGTTTACTGGCACCATATATATAACTAATAAAACCCCTCCGTTATGCATCATCCTTAGAGAGAAAAAGATACAATTTTTTTCATTCGGGACCCACCGAAACTCATTTAAACAATACTATAAATAATATTTGTGATTAGTAGTAGTTTATGAGTAGTATTATGAACAATACCGCAAGCGCGGAGTTCAAAATCCTACACCTACTTATGCATTGCAAATTGTTTTTATCACCACACTAGTGTGTGTTTGGATTGCGGAATGTGAATGATAAGGGTAAGGAGTAGTAATGAGAATAAAAATTATATTTGGTTGAAATACAAATTTATTGGGAGAGAAAAAGAAAAAATATGATAAAATTATTATTTAGTCTTTAGTGTAAATAAATAATATTGAAATATTATTTAAGAAAAATTTTAATTTGGGAAATATTTTGGATATCTTATTTAGTTAAATTATTACCAAATATTAATTAAATAATAAATTTTAATTATTATTAATTTTAATTAATATAATTAGGTATTATAAATAAATATTTGGTGTATTGTTTTTTCTAAATAAAAAAAAAAATTAAAACTACTCCATTTTGAAATAATTTTGATATTATTATTTATTTTAATGATTATAATTAAATATTTATATTAAATAGTTCATATTAATATTATTTTATAAAATTGGGGAGAGAGAGTAGATATGTCAGATCTTTTTCATTACTCTCAATTCCTTTCATTTGGGATTCTATTTTCGTCCATTTACATATCCAAATGGTAACTCAAAATTTATGTCTATTTTTATTTTTAATAATGATAACCCCAAACTAAAGGCATACTAAGCAAGTATTGGGATGTAGGTTTTATATTTTTTTTAAAAAAAAAAAAACATTAACTTTGTGTTTAATTCCAAAAAAATTGGAATTTGTGTTTAGTTGACTTGGTCAACTGGGACCGATTTACAGCCATGCCCTCATTCACATGCTTTTGTTTGTATTCAGGCTCTGAGTTTGAAAAGGACGGCGGGGTAATTTCTTATCCGAAATTCAAATCTTTGGACATGCCCTCCCTTCGCAAATCAAGCAGGTTCTCATCTTTCCAATCTTGAAACACTGGAAACCCTAGAAAGCTCAGCTCTCTCGGTACATGGATCTAAACCCTAGATAACCCCCATCTGACCTCCGTTTGTAGCTGAGTTTTGGAGATTGGTGAGGTTTTGGAGAAGAAAGTTCCCATTTTCATTCTTCAAGGTGCGTTTGATTGGTCTTTGTTTTTAATTTGTTTCATGTGTTGTTCTTTTGGGGGTTTTGATCAGCTTGCAGTTATTGAAAGGAAGCATTTAGAAAAATTTAATCTTTTTTGGTTTGCACTTGATTTTGTTTAAGATTAACTGTGGAGAGAATTGGTTGTTTGGCTGATTTTTTTGATCTATTATTCACTTGCGTTTATTTGTTTTATTTGTGATTTGGTGTATAACTTTGTCTTCTTTTTTTTTTCTAGTTTTCAGACTGAAAGCAGGCAGATTGTTGAGCATTTCTTGTTTGTTTTATGATTTTTGTTTATTTCTTGAAATTATGATGTTTTGAATTTTGAAGTGAATTACCCTGCCAAGGATCTCTAGTATTCAAAGGAACGATCTGGTTATGATATATATTAGTGTGTTTCTTTGATTCTGTCTGATATATTGCAAGGAAATAGATTGAAAATTCTCACTTTGTAGGTTTTGAACTCAGATTTTTTGGCTAGATAGTTTGATTCCAGAAACTAAGGTTGTAACTTCTTGATTCCTTGACCTAGTAGTTACTTGTATTTCTTCAATTTCAGGCTATATTTCTGCTTTTTCTCTGATCCACTTGAGTGCGGAAATCACAATTTTAACTTGTTGAACATTTCTTGATCCAGTGTGAAGTACATGGGTAGAAATCTCAGTCCAGTGCTCCGGAGGGAGCTCGAGAACCTTGACAAAGGACCCAGACAGCCGGAGATCAGCCATGAAGGCTCTCAAGACTTACGTCAAGGATTTGGATGCGAAGGCCATCCCTCAGTTCCTTACCCAAGTCTCTGAGACCAAGGAACCTGGCTCATCTTCAGGGGAATACACCATTTCACTGTATGAGGTCCTTGCCAGAGTCCATGGACGAAACATTGTACCACAGATCGACAACATCATGTCCACCATTATCCGCACATTGTCTTCGAGTGCTGGATCATTCCCCCTTCACCAAGCTTGCTCCAAAAGTTGTTCCCTGCTGTTGCCCGATATGGTATTGATCCCTCTACTTCTGAGACTGAGAAGACTAGGATCATTGGGTCCCTTTGCAAGCCTTTGGCTGATGTCCTCATGAGTTCTATTGAGAGTGCTGCCTCAGGAGCTGCATTATGTCTTAAGGCTCTTGTTGAATCTGATAACTGGCGGTTTGCATCTGATGAAATGGTGAATGATGTTTGTTTGAAGGTTGCTTGTGCTCTTGAGGAGAAACATACCCAAACCAATGCTCATATGGGCTTGGCCATGTCTTTGTTCAAGCACAATGCCTTAATAGCTGAAGCATATGCGAGGTCTTTAGTGCGATCTGGATTGCAGATTTTGAGTGTTGGGGTGAAGGAGAGCAACTCCCAGAGGCGATTGTCAGCAATTCAGATGATTAACTTCTTGCTGAAGTGTGTGGACTCAAGGAGTGTTGCATCAGAGCTTTCCAAAGTGGTGGTTGTCCTGGAGAGATGTCAAAATGATCGAATGCCATTCGTTAGGGGAGCTGCATTTGAGGCTCTGCAAACTGCAAAAACAATCATCGCGCAGAAAGGATCCAGGCATGAGGTTTCTTCTAGTCCGATTGTTGATTCTAATTTTCGATACTAAGGGTAGAAAATGGACTTTGGATGTTAGAGATGACATTGACAGCAAGTCTAATGGCTTTCCTGCTGAATTTGGCTCTCCTGATACACGAACTGTTGATTCTTTTCTTGAGCATGATACTTCTGTGGATTCACCATTGTCCATTGGTCAGGCTTCTTGTAACTTTGACTACGCCAGGCGTGCCAATAGGCGATTGTGGAATAACGATAATTGGGGTGTCGATGTATCATTGCGAGATGGCTTGTTTCACAATGGTGCCTCAGACTTTGAGATATCAAAGACTTACTCAGATCAATTGTCAAATGCTGATTTGAGTGAGATGCAGGAAGAACAGTCAGACACATTCTCTGGCTTCATCCAGGTTAACTCAGCAAATGGTGCGAAACGTGGTACTTCACCTAGTCCTCAGGTATATGAATCAATGCATTTGAAACTTGATCTACTTTTCACACGACTCCTGCTATTTTTTACACGCCAAAGTTTTATATGGTCTTATTTGATTATTCGAAACTGACTTAACCAAAACTGAACTTCAATCATCTCTTTTTCCCTGCAGTTTTATTTTGGAGGAATTCCATTTAGGTTTAGTGTCATTTGATTAATCCTTTAGCACACAAGTACTTTCATGTCAACTATTACTAGAGAGATCTCTATCAGGAAGACTCGTAATATACAAAAAGAAATGATCAGATGATGATCCTCTGAATTTACTTCTGGCTCTTGAACTAGAATGCTTTAATGATGATAGTAAGAACTGGGAATTCTCCTATCATTCATTGCTTTAACTGTGTCACTTCTTTTGTTTCAGCGAGCTCGTCCAGTGCTCAGTGTGGATGATGTTAAAATATATTCTACTCCGCGGAAGCTAGTCCGATCTCTTCAAAATTCAGACACTGCTGACTCTGAAGGGCACAATAAGCCGCAAATTGGATCAGTTGCAACTCCAACTTCAGGTGAAACAGTTTCGAACCCAGCAACTGTAACAAATCGCAGCATCAGCTTCCAAATTCAAAATTATGAGACCAACAGAATGAGAAATAGACAGAATATGCAAATGACAAGCAAATCAAAGCAGAGCCCATGATTCAGAACCTGTCACAGACATTGAAGAAACTGCATCATCTATCGGTGATGTTCCTGCATTAACTGCTTGCAAATGTCAAGCTGAAAAGGAAGACAAGAACAAAGTTCTTACCTTTACCATTAAAAGGAGTCACAAATGCAGAGTGATTAAACTTCTTGCTTGTGCTCTTCTCTTAGTTTTACTTGCAAGTATATGGTCAGCAATGTGGATTGATGATCATGAAGTTTACTATCTAGTTCCGACTTAATGCCTGTGTCTTATCAGTTTGTAATATTTACTCTACATTCAATATTGAACATTCAGGGAACAACCTATTATGTATTTGTACAATTGGTGCATATCCAGTGCATCTAGATCTTGATCTCATGTATGTTTCTCAGCTTTGAAGTCATCTTGATTCTCTTTATTGCAACTATTATTTCTGCAACTAGCTGTGAATTGAAAACTATGGTCCCATGGCTTGCAAAAATTTATAGACTGCTTTGCTGTTGACTTATTGTTATTGAATACACTCCATACTGTGCAATAATATCACAAATAAAAGCAGCGAGCGAACCAAAGGTAGTAAATGGAGTTTATTTAAATGAGTCACAAGGAATAATACAAAAGTGCTAGCAAAAAACATGCACAAATCAATATCTACAACTGCTCTGACTGGAAGAAGAGAATAACAATAAGCACTAATACAAACATCACAAATGGTGATGTCCACAAGGAAGGGGAAGAAATCAAAAATTTATAGACTGCTTTGCTGTTGACTTATTGTTATTGAATACACTCCATACTGTGTGATAATATCACAAATAAAAGCAGCGAGGAACCAAAGGTAGTAAATGGAGTTTATTTAAATGAGTCACAAGGAATATCACTAATACAAAATTGCTAGCAAAAAACATACAGAAATCAATATCTACAACTGCTCTGATTGGAAGAAGAGAATAACAATAAGCACTAATACAAACATCACAAATTGTGATGTCCGCAAGGAAGGGGAAGAAGCTAACTGGATGATAAAATCGCAAGTCCCCTGTGAGTAATTCTGTGTTGTAATCATGGCAAGGCCTTCGAAAACGCAGCTCAGTTCCTTTTGTCCCTGCACTTGGAAGTACATATTGAAAGCATACGATGCATTACCTTGCGTGTCCAAATTGCTGCAGGTTGATCCGTAACCAAGAGAAGTGCAATCGGAGAAAGTGCAAGCATAGTTGATGTTATCACCTAACTTGCTCAAGTCCTTTGCATTTGGGTTGAACACACACCACTTTTGCGGCAAGTACTGCACATTCTTGGCTGCCACAAGAAGTTTGTTCTGCCCCTGGCCGGAAAGATCCATAGGGAACTTAGGCTGCCCGTCGTACCTAAAGATCCCCCAGTGACGCTCAAAGGCACCGGGAGCGATACTTTTAGCGTCCTCATCGATCAAGCCAAAAAGATAGACTTCTATGTTGGTGTTTGGCCGAAGAGGTGTGCCTTGGTTGGCTGCGAGACGCTTTAGAAGGCCATTATAGAATCTTTCAGCATAAGAAGCCTTTGCATTGATATCACCGTCCGTGGGCCAACCGACCTCTCCAACTATGATTGGAAGATTACCCAAGCCAACGGCCTTGAGGGCAGAGACCAATGTATCAAAATTGGCATCGAATACATTGGTGTACTGAATTTGGCCGTCGACTATAGGGGTACTTCCACCATCAAAGAAGGCAAAATCTACTGGGAAGTGCACATCGGCATAGAGGCTTAAAAAAGGGTATATGTTAACTGTGAATGGAGCGCCATTCTGGTTGAAAAACTGAACAATTTGAGTCATGAGTTCACTGATATCGGTTCGAAACTGTCCAGCTGATGGAACCGATGGGGAATTGTAAACATCGGCATTTAGAGGAACAGTGGCCTTTATGGTGTCCCCGAACCCCGCATCGATGAGTGCATTCTGAATGTTTTGCAATGCCGGGAAGGTGACATTCAAGAATGAGCCATTGTAAGATGAGAGGAAGGGTTCATTTCCAACTGCAACATATCTGTAGAAAGACATGGTCGTAAGTCATGATGAGAAGCTCCTCGTTTGATGCATATACTCTTAAAGTTAACTAACTGAAGTTGGAATTCGGTTTCACAGGCGATGAATCAAATCAAGAAATAAGAATAAAAATTAAACAAGCAGCACCAGTGCTCTTGGCAGATAATTACACTGTTCTGTTCTACCTGTTTTAGAGAGTTTCATATAAATATGCAGATAATAAAGAATTCTTATTCTTTTTTTTTATTGGGTAATAAATGACATCAGGTATGAATGATGATCAAATCACTTTTTATCATCCAGTCACACAAAAAAAAGAAAAGAAACATATAAAATCATTAAGAGAGAACAATGCAAAACCTTTTCAAACACAAAGAAAGTCAAAAGTTTTAGCTTCTAACCTACCAATTTTGGAAGACCATTTATTTTTTTCCTCATTTCAAATTACATTTCAATGATTTAACCATTTTTAATATGCCACACACAAGATTTAAAGTTGCATAAGATAATGAATCACATGAGCAAAGAACAACTCTCCATGAAATTGATTAGGAAGAAGTCAAAAACCATCACCCTAAGCAATAACATGGAACTTTAAAGAAAACTCATCAATAAGCAACCACCATGGAAAAAAATAATTTTTAAATCAACAACCACAATTCAAGAAACATAAAATCTGAGTTGGCAATGAGAACTTAGCAAAACTAATAATTTCTGAAAACTGAAATTAAGATCAACATCAAACAATAAAATTTCAAAAACTTCTCTTTTATTTCAATACTATTCTCTGAAAAATGAAATCAAAATGAACATCAATCAACCAAAGAAAAAATATACAACAGACACCAGCTAAAGACAATTTATAAGAACCGAAATCAAAAGAAACGTCAATCAATCACAATCAATGTGAAACCATCTTCAAAATAAAGGTAACCACAAACAAGAGATAAATATAAGAAATATCTTCACAATTTTTTTTAAAAAAAAAAAGAATAAGAACTCACTTGATTTTCACTCCTCCATCCCAGTTATACCTAGTGACATTCCTCTTAACCCAATCCTTAGCAGCATCATAATCAGTCATGATAGCAAGCATATCATTAGGAATAGCAACCATGACCTCAATATCAGTCCCAGCCAAAGCACTCATGGTGTTGAAATCAGCATCAAAGAGTTTGACTTTCTTAATCCCGTTGTCCTGCAGCATCTGAACTACAGTTTTAGGGGGTAGCTGCCGGACAGCCATTGTCCCCCAGTTCACTCCAAGACCTTCAGTCCAGCACCAAAACATCTCAAAAAACAAGAAACAAATCACAAGTTTGCAGCTTCCCATGACTACTTTCAACTCTACTCAAACTACTCCAAAAGCAAATCAAAAGATGAGATGGGTAGGAATGGAGAGATTCAACGTAGACAAAGAAAGCTCATAAATAAGCCTTGTTTATATATATATTCAATACACTCAAAATAAAGATCTGATCCTAGACACTCAGTAACAAAGAAAACCGAAAGAGAAGCTCAAAAACAATAACAAAAAGAATCAAAACTAGGTTTTTTATCCTATAGAATGGATGAAAAACAGCTCAAACAAAGAAATCGATTGAAAAACTCGTTCGCGGAGCGATTCCCGAGCTAAAAAGGCATCGAAAAGGAGGAGCTTTTCTGCATAGATTCTCAGATGAAAAGGAAAGGAGAACAAAGGGGGCAAAAAAAAAAGAAGGCCTGAGAAAATGAAGGAGAACCTCAGGGGCATTTTGGTCATTGTATATGAACGCATATCTCTATCGAAGTGGGGTGTCTGCCACGATGGAAATGGGCAACGAACGTGAAGAGCGTGTTTGATGTGGCTGAGGGTGTTTTGGTAATTTGGATAATGAGTAGGGGTAGTTTAGTAATTTAAAGGGGTGTCGTGTATGGGTGCATTTGACAAGGTGGGGAGTGGGACATGTCGGCTGCCGACCAGCTTTTTGGAAGGGCTTTGAGCCACGGTTCGAAAATTTTGCCGTTATGATTGCAATTTTACTATTTTACCCACCCCACCGTTTTTCGTTTGTTTTTGTTTTTTTAACGCTATATTTTATGTTTGGCTAGCCCTTATGGCCGTTCCGCCGCTCTTTTTACCTTTCTTTTCCCTCTTGTACTTCACCGCCGGTGAATTATATTATGTTGTATTTTATGATTTTATCCTGTGCTTGCTCTATTTTGTATTTTTTCAATGTACTTGATCTTTGTACTATATTTTTATATTTTCAATTTTAATCTATTTATGGTTTTTAATTAAAAAAATTATAAAATATATTTGATGACTAATACTAAATTCCTAAGCAATTATGTTCATGAGGGCTTGCACAACTTGATTATAAGATAACTACCACAGAATCATGCTTGATTTTTAGTTATGCGTTTATAAATTTTATTTTTTATTTTTTATATAATATATAAATAAGTTAGTAATTATATTTAAAAATTATTATTATTTATTTTAAAAATCACTAAATTGAGGTAATTTAATAGGTGAGAATAACCCATATTTCGATTATGTCAAAATTTCACTGAACCGTGTTTATGATATCACTTTTCTATTCTCAGAATTTTAGATGTTGATATAAACGGCCCCAATTCTCCTCCTAATCCCCTGGCCCAATTCCTCACATTTCTAGGAATTTTACTAAAACACCCCCCTCCCCAAGTTCTTTCTCCCCCCAACTGACTCTTTTTTACTTGTTGTTAGATGTTCACATTGTAAAGATCGCCAGAAGTCTCTACGACACTCACAAAGTCAAACAATCAAGACAACCAACTAACTAAACAATTCAATCAACCCATAATAAATCACAAACAGTCACTACCAATTTATACGTGGAAAACCCGCTCGATGTGAAGGATAAAAAAACCACGGGACCGCTTCGAGAGTCCACCCTTTACTTCTCTTATTGATAAATTGAGGGCAAAAAGAACCCCAAATCGATCAACAAAGGATTCACAACCCACCAACAAACTCCAAGAACATTAAGAGATCAAGATAGAGCAAAAAAGTGTAGAAATCACCCAAAAAGCTGTTGAGTGCATTAAAAGCTTCGTTTTTGACCAAACCGGAGCATCTGAGGACGATTCGACCGTTCAAAATGAAGTCCTTCTTGTCAGGAACAAGCTGGCTAAGTTTGAGCAAAATCGGACCACGGGAGCACCTCCGATCGTAGAGTTGATCAAAACTGCGCACATAAAACCAAGAATAACAAACCCCTCTTAAGCTCTCTTTTTTCTTCTTTGATTGCCGTCTGATGGATTTAAAAACAAAAGTGCTTCACTTTATTAGAGAATTCGTTAAGAATTACATTGAATGACTAGGCCTTTTTAAAGGTCGGACTCCATAACTAGAAACAAACTTTTAAAGATAATCATTAATTTAAACTAAACTAATGAAGATAAGATAACACAAGATCTCTAAATGATAAGCTTTTATCGATTTGGGATTATTACTAACATCCCCCTTAAACCAAATCAGTAAGACTAGCCATGCCTAAACTCTTCTTTTAGCTTAACAAATGAATCAAATTTCGGAGGTTTAGTGAGGATATCAGACAACCTCGGTCCTCCGATTTGCAATAAAAAAACTTCAATCTCTTTTTTGTTGACTTGATCTCTAAGAAAATGAAATCTCATGTCAATGTGCTTGCTTTTCCCATGAATGCCTGGATGTTTGGTTAAATTTATTGCAGAAATGTTGTCCACAAAGATTTTTGTAGGACTGTTAATTGGAACCTGAATTTGATTCATCACATTCCTCAACCAAATTGCTTGACATGCACAAGAAGCTGCTGCAACATATTCTGCTTCACAAGTAGATAAAGCCACAATGGATTGTTTCTTAGATGACCAAGATATTGCTGTAGAGCCAAAGTTGAACACATATCCAGTAGTGCTTTTCCTATCATCCTGATCACCCGCCCAGTCACTGTCAGAGTATCCCACAAGCTCATTCTTGTTAGAAGATTCATAGAATAAGCCATGATCTAATGTGCCTTTGATATAGCGTAAAATTCTTTTAGCCACATGAAAATGAGATTGTCTAGGTCTCTCCATGTACTTGCTAATTAATCCAACACCATAAGAAATATCAGGTCTAGTATGTGATAAAAACCTGAGACTACCAACAATACTCTTAAAGTATATTGGATCAATCGCTGAGTCTTCTCCTTCCTTGAATAATTTGGTACCAACCTCTACAGGAGTACGTACAGGATTACAATCAAGCATCTGAAATTTATTTAGGATGTCTGTTGCATATTTTTGTTGATGAATGAAAATTCCATTTTTATTCTGAATTACTTCCAAGCCCAAAAAATATGACATATGACCAAGATCAGTCATCTCAAATTCTGAAATCATAGTTTTCTTGAATTCCTTGATCATATTTTGATTGTTCCCCATAAAGATAATATCGTCAACATAAAGACAAACAAATAATATGTCACCTGAATCAGTAATTTTCACATATAAAGCATGCTCACTTGGACACTTTAGAAGGCCGTTAGCTTGAAAGAAATCATCAATCCGTTTATTCCATGCTCTTGGGGCTTGTTTGAGCCCATATAATGCCTTCTTGAGTTTATATACTTTTTCTGCATTTCCTTCTTTTACAAACCCTGCTGGTTGCTTGACATAGACTTCTTCCTCAAGAGGACCATTAAGAAAAGCCGACTTGACATCCATTTGGTGGATATTCCACCTATTTTGAGCAGCCAGAGCAACAATTAATTTAACTGTTTCAATTCTAGCAACAGGGGAAAATACCTCTTGATAATCAACTTCAGCACGCTGTTCATAGCCTTTTGCTACCAATCTTGCCTTATATCTTTCTATCTGACCAGTTGGCTTGATTTTTGTCTTGAACACCCACTTCACATCAATTGCTTTCTTTCCATATGGTAGATTGGTTAGCTCCCAAGTTTTATTTTTTTCTATTGCTTTTTATTTCTTCCTTCATGGCATCGATCCATTTCTCATTTCTAATAGCTTCTTCAAATTTGATAGGATCGCAATCTGCAAACAATGCATAGTGAACTAGTTCTCCATCATTGTCAATAGCATTATCAGGAATTACCTCAAAGTTCCTTAGCCAAGAAGATGGTTGTACATTCCTCCTTGATCTTTGAGCTACAACTCCAATTTGATCTTCATTTGTAACAACTTCTACATCTTCAACTGAGGTAGTTTCTTCTTCAAGGATAGAAATCTTTTGTGAATTAGCTTCAGTATGATCACTCCAATTCCATGATCCAGCTTCGTCAAAGATCACATCTCTACTAACAAGAAATTTCTTTGTGATTGGGTTAAATAATCTGTATCCACCAAGATGGCCAAGCTTGTATCCAACAAACACGGTCTTCTCTCCTCTGTCATCTAGCTTTGTTCTTGTTTCTGCTGGTACATGGGCATATGCAATTGAACCAAACACCTTGAGATGTTTGACACTTGGTTTGAATCCACTCCAAGCTTCTTCAGGGGTAACATCTTCTAATTTTTTGGTTGGTGATCTGTTCAATAAATAAACAGAGCATGAAACAGCATCAGCCCAAAGATAGTTAGGCATACCTTTGGCCTTAAGCATGCTCCTAGCCATGTCCATGATTGTCCTATTTCTCCTTTCAGCAATTCCGTTGTGTTGAGGAGTATAACGGATAGTGACTTCATGTTCAATTCCATGCTCTGCACAATACTCAGCGAAATCATTAGACATGTATTCACCACCACCATCAGTTCTTAAGATCTGAATTGAATGCCCACTCTGCTTTTCAACCAGTGCTTGAAATTTTTTAAAAACTCCAAACACTTCAGTATTTTTGTCGCACAAAATACACCCAGATTTTCCCGTCAGTAATCATCAACAAAAGTAAGAAAAATATCGATTCCACCAATGGATGGTGTATTCATGGGTCCACACACATCCCGAATGCACAACTTCTAGAGGGTGAGAAGCATGCCATTATTCTTAGTTGAAAAGGAATTTCTATGCTGCTTTCCAAGAATACATCCTTCACAAAATTGTTCAGGATGATCCAGTAAAGGCAATCCATTCACCATGTTCTTTTGAGCAAGCAATTTCAAACTTCTAAAATTCAGATGCCCAAATCTGAGATGCCATAACCATGATGCATCCTTAAAAATAGCACTAAAGCAGTGATATATATCAGTTATTATGTCAATGCGAAACATTCTGTTTTTTGACATAACTCGAATTAAGGATGACATCACCACTTTCTCGCCAAGAATGGTTAAATGACCATTCTTCATCTCCATGCGATATCCTTTTTCAAGGAGTTGTCCCATACTCAGCAGGTTGTTTTTCATCCCTGGCACATAAAACACATCTGAGATAAATTGATGATCTCCATTCTTCAATTGTATCAAGATTCTACCTTTGCCCATAACAGGAATGATGCTATTATCTGCAAACTTAACAACTTTTTGTACTGATTCATCTAAATTCACAAAAAGCTCTTTTTTACCAATCATATGATTGGTGCATCTTGTGTCAAGATACCAAGTGTTGAAGTTATAATCTTCTTTGTCATTTGAAACCATTAGTAGTGCATGGTCTTCAAAGTCCTCTTCTTGTGCAAACTGAACTACTTCTACAGATTTCTTGTCTTGAGATACTTCAAAGATAGCTTTGTTTTTTGTTAACCGCACTCATTTGCATAACGACCAAATCGACTACATGCAAAACACTTAATGTTGTTTTTTTATCATACCTTCCTCTTCCTCGTCCCATGGCTTCTTTGGGAATATCTACCTCTTCCTCTTGCACCAAAAATTACTTCTTGTTCCATGTTCATATTTCTTACGCACGCCTTGATATCCTGTTGTTTCCCTTTAGCTTCCTTTTCTTGTTCCGATTTGATAGAAAGTTGAGCTTGAAAAAGCCTTTTTCAAGAGGTTTTTTTCCGAGAACTTTGCATTGATGCGTTGTTCATATGCTTCCAAAGAGCCCCACAACTCATCAACAAATATGTCGAAAGGTCTTTTCGACTCTCAATGGCAGAGTAATGGGATCAAACTCGCTGTCGATCGTCCGCAAGATCTTCTCCACCAATGTTTGCTCTTCGACTTTGTCTCCATCGAGTCGCATCTTATTTGCCAAGGCCCCGTACTCGAGATGTATATTCCGCCACGTTGTCCGTGTTCTCCATCTCGTAGCAACTCAAACGCGCTTCTAAGAGTTTGAAGTCTCACCTTCTGAACTCTTTCAACACCTCTGTAGGATTTTGCAAGAATATCCCACGCCTCTTTTGCAGATCCGCACATGACTATCTTCTCAAAAAAATCTCATCATTAACTCCTTGATGGATGTAATGAGAGCCTTCTCGATCTTTCTTTCCGGCTTCTCAGTAGGGTCTCGTCTTTTGAGCTTCAGTTGGATTGTTCTCCAGGAAGGAACTCCATTTTTCAACAACGAGCAAGAACTTCTCGAAAAATCAAACAACACCTTCATCTCAGACACTCCAACGATTGTAGTTCTTCCCATCTAGAGTAGGGAAGAATGGGATCACTTGTGGTCATCGCTAGGATCTCGGCCACGGCCCGACATCTGCAGATCTCGATTGATTTAAAACAAAAGTGCTTCACTTTATTAGGAGAATCTAAGAAGAATTACATTGAATGACTAGGCCTTTTAAAGGTCAATGAAGATAAGATAACACAAGATCTCT